>NC_047118.1:18486043-18748543 GCF_902500255.1 Thalassophryne amazonica
ATGAGAAAAAAAAATTAACATTCCACTCACCCCAGTGTAAAGATTTCCAAATTAGTCCACAATGAAAACAAGTCCCCGTGCACGCGTCACACGCGCATCTCAATTGCGATCGCCAGCCATGGAACAGTCCACTCGCCCGCACTCAGATCCACAGCCAGAGATCATTTACAAGTTCCACTCAGCCAGAGAATAATGACCCTACCAGGTCCAGTCGCTCTCGGGTTCTAAACGCGGGCGAATGCACATCATGTCCGATCACAGCTCTGCCTTTAGTAAACTTCTGTCAGGATCGTGGCACATTAGATAGTCCATTAGCTTCTGAAAATAGAGGGTTTTCAGTCACGTGACCGATTTGCTGCGGGACAGTTACCGTCTCCATCGTGGATTACTAAAAAAAAAATAGAGAATGAAACCTTATGATTGATGTGTAGCAGTTGGTTCATTGGATCCGTTTGTTATACCAGATAGTGAATTTAATGACGATATAACAAAGTGACCAGCAGTTTCACAGCATAAGCTTTATATGTCTAGAACCAAGCAGACCGCCCGTAAATCCACCGGTGGAAAAGCTCAGAGGAAGCAGCTGGCTACCAAAGCCGCCCGGAAGAACGCTCCAGTTACCGGCGGTATGAAGAAGCCTCACCGTTACAGGCCCAGCACTGTGGCATTGAGAGAGATCTGCCACTACCAGAAATTCACCGAGCTGCTGATCCGCAAGCTGCCGACCACGTCAGCCTTGCTGGCCTCCCGCAGAACATCACAGCAGAGCTCTGAAAGTGGAGGTCAGTCTTAAAGTCCTGAGCGATTTCTCTCACCAGATGCTGGAAGGGCAGCTTGCGGGTCAGCAACTCGGTGGATTTCTGATAGTGGCGGATCTCTCTCAGCGCCACAGTCCTGGGCCTGTAACGGTGAGACTTCTTCACACTGCAGGTAGCCGGAGCACTCTTCAGGGCGGCTTTGGTAGCCAGCTGCTTCCTCTGAGCTTTTCCTCTGGTGGATTTACAGGTGGTCTGCTGGGTTCTGGCCATATTCAAGCTTCCTTCAGATCTGCTCTGCCTATTCTGCTGAGCCAGGTCTCTCTGCATCGCTTAGAAAGCTCATAATACTCCACTCCTTGATGCACAATAACTGCTGGTAGCCTGTAAAATGTGCGACCTGCCTCATTTTTATCACCTCTGTTTGAACAACCAAACACAGCACTAAAGTTGACCATTGTTGAAGCTTCTGCAGTTGTTCGCCAAATGCACATAGTGTATCACAGCGGCCACCGCGTCGTAATCCAAAATGGCCGAGGGGCGCAAAAATCACGTGACCGATATGAACATACATGAAAATTCTCTATAGCATCTTCTGAGTTTTTCCAATATGAAACATACAACTGCAAGTCCAGGCATGTCCGCAGCAGTAAACCAGCAGCTGTGACACAAACAGCAGCATCACAACACTTTTAAGTTCCAAAATCTGACAGACTGAAAAAGTTAAGAGTTTTGGGGTGAAGTGTGTTGTCTCCTCTGTGTTGTCTCCTCTGTAAATCCAAGCCAATGATTTTAAAGAAAAGCTCCGAAGCTTCATTATTGGATAGAACTGCATTCGTTTTGCTCTTTGTCTCTGTCTGGGATGTTTCTGTTTTGCTCTTAACTACTTCACACAGAGAAATGCCGAGAATTGCTGAGTGAGATGGTTCCCGGAAATGCACCTGTTTCCTTGGTTGGGAGAGGAATAAAAAACATCAGAAACCACTAATTATGAGCGCATGTGTGCAGAGAGATTTACTTTCATGAGTACTTTGATGTTGTGTTACTAACTGGGACGTTAAAACACATGCGACATGTCCTTCAAGGTGATCAAACTTTGCACAGCAAAAGAACTGCAAATAATTATTTTATACCCTCCACATTCAAAACATTGTGTGTGTGTGTGTGTGTGTGTGTGTGTGTGTGTGTGTGTGTGTGTGTGTGTGTGTGTGTGTAAAGGAATTACGAGGTCTGTTAGAAAAGTATTGGACCTTTGGCTGGGAAAAAAAAACTGGCTTACCTGGAGCGTTGGAAACCTAATCACCCTCGAAGTAGTCTCCTTGGGACTCCACACACTTCTCCCAGCGGTGTCGCCACTGTTGGAAGCATTCCAAGAAAGCCTCTTTTGGAATGGAGTGCAGCTCCGCCGTCGTTGCAGCCATAATGTCCTCTCTTGTCTCAAATCGCGTTCCTTTTAATGGTCTTTTAAGTTTTAGGAACAGCCAGAAGTCGCAAGGGGCCATGTCAGGAGAGTAAGGTGCCTGTTGAACCACCGGAGTCTGGTTTTTCGTCAAATAAGTCTGAATTAAGTTAATAATTGATCAACATATTGATTTATTCTGCCTTACAGAAACCTGGTTACAGCAGGATGATTATGTTAGTTTAAATGAGTCAACACCCCCGAGTCACACTAACTGCCAGAACGCTTGTAGCACGGGCCGTGGCGGAGGATTAGCAGCAATCTTCCATTCCAGCTTATTAATTAATCAAAAACCCAGACAGAGCTTTAATTCATTTGAAAGCTTGACTCTTAGTCTTGTCCATCCAAACTGGAAGTCCCAAAAACCAATTTTATTTGTTATCTATCGTCCTCCTGGTCATTACTGTGAGTTTCTCTGTGAATTTTCAGAACTTTTGTCTGACTTAGTGCTTAGCTCAGATAAGATAATTATAGTGGGCGATTTTAACATCCACACAGATGCTGAGAATGACAGCCTCAACACTGCATTTAATCTATTATTAGACTCAATTGGCTTTGCTCAAAATGTAAATGAGTCCACCCACCACTTTAATCATATCTTAGATCTTGTTCTGACTTATGGTATGGAAATTGAAGACTTAACAGTATTCCCTGAAAACTCCCTTCTGTCTGATCATTTCTTAATAACATTTACATTTACTCTGATGGACTACCCAGCAGTGGGGAATAAGTTTCATTACACTAGAAGTCTTTCAGAAAGTGCTGTAACTAGGTTTAAGGATATGTTTCCTTCTTTATGTTCCCTAATGCCATATACCAACACAGTGCAGAGTAGCTACCTAAACTCTGTAAGTGAGATAGAGTATCTCGTCAGTAGTTTTACATCCTCATTGAAGACAACTTTGGATGCTGTAGCTCCTCTGAAAAAGAGAGCTTTAAATCAGAAGTGCCTGACTCCGTGGTATAACTCACAAACTCGCAGCTTAAAGCAGATAAGGAGAGGAAATGGCGTCTCACTAATTTAGAAGATCTTCACTTAGCCTGGAAAAAGAGTCTGTTGCTCTATAAAAAAGCCCTCCGTAAAGCTAGGACATCTTGCTACTCATCACTAATTGAAGAAAATAAGAACAACCCCAGGTTTCTTTTCAGCACTGTAGCCAGGCTGACAAAGAGTCAGAGCTCTGTTGAGCCGAGTATTCCTTTAACTTTAACTAGTAATGACTTCATGACTTTCTTTGCTAATAAAATTTTAACTATTAGAGAAAAAATTACTCATAACCATCCCAAAGATGTATCGTTATCTTTGGCTGCTTTCAGTGATGCCGGTATTTGGTTAGACTCTTTCTCTCAGATTGTTCTGTCTGAGTTATTTTCATTAGTTACTTCATCCAAACCATCAACATGTCTATTAGACCCCATTCCTACCAGGCTGCTCAAGGAAGCCCTACCATTATTTAATGCTTCGATCTTAAATATGATCAATCTATCTTTATTAGTTGGCTATGTACCACAGGCTTTTAAGGTGGCAGTAATTAAACCATTACTTAAAAAGCCATCACTTGACCCAGCTATCTTAGCTAATTATAGGCCAATCTCCAACCTTCCTTTTCTCTCAAAAATTCTTGAAAGGGTAGTTGTTAAACAGCTAACTGATCATCTGCAGAGGAATGGTCTATTTGAAGAGTTTCAGTCAGGTTTTAGAATTCATCATAGTACAGAAACAGCATTAGTGAAGGTTACAAATGATCTTCTTATGGCCTCAGACAGTGGACTCATCTCTGTGCTTGTTCTGTTAGACCTCAGTGCTGGTTTTGATACTGTTGACCATAAAATTTTATTACAGAGATTAGAGCATGCCATAGGTATTAAAGGCACTGCGCTGCGGTGGTTTGAATCATATGTATCTAATAGATTACAATTTGTTCATGTAAATGGGGAATCTTCTTCACAGACTAAGGTTAATTATGGAGTTCCACAAGGTTCTGTGCTAGGACCAATTTTATTCACTTTATACATGCTTCCCTTAGGCAGTATTATTAGACGGCATTGCTTAAATTTTCATTGTTACGCAGATGATACCCAGCTTTATCTATCCATGAAGCCAGAGGACACACACCAATTAGCTAAACTGCAGGATTGTCTTACAGACATAAGGACATGGATGACCTCTAATTTCCTGCTTTTAAACTCAGATAAAACTGAAGTTATTGTACTTGGCCCCACAAATCTTAGAAACATGGTGTCTAACCAGATCCTTACTCTGGATGGCATTACCCTGACCTCTAGTAATACTGTGAGAAATCTTGGAGTTATTTTTGATCAGGATATGTCATTCAATGCACATATTAAACAAATATGTAGGACTGCTTTTTTTGCATTTACGCAATATCTCTAAAATCAGAAAGGTCTTGTCTCAGAGTGATGCTGAAAAACTAATTCATGCATTTATTTCCTCTAGGCTGGACTATTGTAATTCATTATTATCAGGTTGTCCTAAAAGTTCCCTGAAAAGCCTTCAGTTAATTCAAAATGCTGCAGCTAGAGTACTGACGGGGACTAGAAGGAGAGAGCATATCTCACCCATATTGGCCTCTCTTCATTGGCTTCCTGTTAATTCTAGAATAGAATTTAAAATTCTTCTTCTTACTTATAAGGTTTTGAATAGTCAGGTCCCTTCTTATCTTAGGGACCTCATAGTACCATATCACCCCAATAGAGTGCTTCGCTCTCAGACTGCAGGCTTACTTGTAGTTCCTAGGGTTTGTAAGAGTAGAATGGGAGGCAGAGCCTTCAGCTTTCAGGCTCCTCTCCTGTGGAACCAGCTCCCAATTCGGATCAGGGAGACAGACACCCTCTCTACTTTTAAGATTACGCTTAAAACTTTCCTTTTTGCTAAAGCTTATAGTTAGGGCTGGATCAGGTGACCCTGAACCATCCCTTAGTTATGCTGCTATAGACTTAGACTGCTGGGGGGTTCCCATAATGCATTGAGTGTTTCTTTCTCTTTTTGCTCTGTATGCACCACTCTGCATTTAATCATTAGTGATCGATCTCTGCTCCCCTCCACAGCATGTCTTTTTCCCGGTTCTCTCCCTCAGCCCCAACCAGTCCCAGCAGAAGTCTGCCCCTCCCTGAGCCTGGTTCTGCTGGAGGTTTCTTCCTGTTAAAAGGGAGTTTTTCCTTCCCACTGTTGCCAAGTGCTTGCTCACAGGGGGTCGTTTTGACCGTTGGGGTTTTTCCGTAATTATTGTATGGCTTTGCCTTGCAATATAAAGCGCCTTGGGGCAACTGTTTGTTGTGATTTGGCGCTATATAAATAAAATTGATTTGATTTGAATTAAGTGAGAGGAATGAGCTGGAGCATTGTCATGATGGATGCGCCAATTTCCTGTGGCCCACAACTCCCGTCTCTTGCACCGCACACATCACGTAGACGACAGAGGACATCCCTGTAATACTCCTTTGTTATTGTTTGACCCTGTGGTGCGTACTCGTGGTGTACCACACCACGGGAGTCAAAAAAAAGTCAGCATTACCTTTACGTTGCTGCGCACTTGCCGCGCCTTCTTCCGTCGTGGCGACGTGGAATGCTTCCACTGTGACAACTGGAATTTGGTTTCCAGGTCGTACCTGTACACCCAGGACTCATCACTGGTGATTATGGTGTCCATAAAGCTGGGATCAGTTTGTATGGAGTCCAGCATGTCCTGTGAGACTTCAACACGACGTTGCTTTTGCTCCGGCGTCAGCAACTTTGACACAAATTTCGTCGCCACTCGTTTCATGCCCAAATCTTCTGTCACGATGGAATGTGCTGAAAAATGACTAATGTCCAACCTCTTGCGCAATTTCTCGGACAGTCACACGACGGTCCCGCATAACCACAGCGTGCACTTTGGAAATGATCTCGTCATTTCGGCATGTTGAAGGCCGACCGGAGCGCGGCTCGCTCTCCACCGTTACGCGGCCGTCTTTAAACCGGTTGTACCACTCCTTAATCCGTGTGGTGCTCATAGCTTCATCTCCAAAAGCCGTCTGTATTTTCTGAATCGTTTGCACCTGGCTGTGGCCAAGTTTCTGGCAGAATTTGATGCAGTAGCGCTGCTCCAAGCGTTAGGCCATTTTCCTCACAAAAAAAAAATCCGACGAGGGGGGTGGAGCACTCCTCCCACAAGGCGTGCTCACAGGCGAATGAGCAACCGACAGGCGTGAAAAAACTCATGCATGCGCACGAAGGTTCAAGCTTGGCTGATGCAATCACACGTGATTCAAATCCATATGGTTATTGCAAAAAATAAAAAGGTACGATACTTTTCTGACAGACCTCGTACAGTGTGTATCCTTCTGTGCTTATTTGTTTGCTCAGAGAGAGGTGCATCATGTGAACCGCCTCTCTTCCAATGGCCGCATGTGCTGCCAAAAGTGATTGTTTACTTCCTATGTGCAAATTAATTAAACCATGGAAAGTAATTATATGTCATATGCAGGCAATAAGATTTTTTTGATTTGTAGTCTCTGACTTCCAACGCTGCATGGAAATTACATGCACTTTAGATATTGGGTCCTTTTACACTTGTTCTTATTTCTGCTGCTCTTATTTGGGGTTTCAACAACTAAAACGTGCATCTCCTTACCCAAAGTCTTGATGGAAGGCTGGTGGACTTTGGCTACATGTGGCTTCATCTTTATGTTGTCTGTCTGCTTGTAATAACATCTCTATTACACCATGTTATGCATGTTACGATGTAAAATGGAAAATAAAGCACTGGCGCCATTGCAAAAGTTTTGAGCATGCTTGAAATGTACCATTGCGGTTTCATCTCACTGACACACATGCTCGTAGTGCAATCGCTCCGCACGCCTTACAGTATGCCTTGCATTTCTGTACATTTGTAGTGAAACATGTTGTCATGTAGTGAGTAGCCGGCTTAAATCTGCACTGATTTTTACAAATCTTCTGATTCCCGATAACTCCTCTGGAAATTTACAGAGATGGACAATGTTAACTTTGAATTAAATATCTTTTTAGTCTGATCAAGTAAAAAGTAAACAAAGATATTTAATGAGGCCATCGAAGTCTACAACTCTCTGGTAACAAGAGAAGTGGGCAACTGGGAGAACTCGGCTCAGGTTACAAACTTACCCTGGGCCAGCGTTGAGGTTGAGACCCAGTTCATAGTTGGGGCCGAGTTCACACCAGGCTGACTTCTCCTATACCCCCCCCACACACACACCTATGCATGCACTCAAGGGAACAAGCGACAACACAAAGTAAAAGAACCACAAAGAATTAAACATAAGACTGTGTGAAGTTGGAGTATTTTGAAAATATATACAAGTGAGCCCCGTTAACTCACGTAAGTTGTGATTCGGCTTTACTCATGGTCAAGTTGCGGACCCTGAAAATTTAGACAACCTACAAGTCCATTTTGATTTGACCATTTTTGGAAGTTTTTGGATGCGACTCTTAAGATCCTTACTGCCAGTTCAGATTGTGCCGGAATTTATACACGTGACCCCCACACCTAATCTGAACTGGCAGTAAGGATCTAAAGAGTCAGATCCAAAAACTTTGAATCTTCAGGAATTGTCCACACTGACGAAGCCCTCATCACTGACCTGCAGCAGCCAGAGGAGGAAAAAAAAAAGATTCCAAACCCACTCCAGATGAAGAAATCATCACCATCCAGGAATTGGAATCACGCTTCAAGTTTTTTTGGTCAACGTAATTAATGCACGGTTTCAGATAACTCGCAGCTCGATTTTGTGGGCCCCAACTCGCACGACTTAATGGGGCTCACCTGTAATTGTGTCAGTGAAATAGTGTTATGGAGCAAGACGTGTCATTGTAACTGCTCACGTGTCTTTAGTGCCTTTCTGGATAAAACATCATGTATATATACCCTTTTTTTTTAATACAGAACATGTTTTTTCTCTTTCTCTCTTTCTTCCAAGACTTAGAATATGTGAGGCACATTTCAGAGTTAGAAATGGTTGTATCATTTTTCATAGGCTTGGAAAAATAAATTCTCAAAATGAGCGCTTGCGTTTTTGAATTATTACCATAAATAACAAATGCTGGACACTCGAGAACTAGTTTGTGGGCTTTAGAACTCTCACATGCTCCAGAGGGTGAGTGGATGATTTAAATGTTTGCAAGACAAACATTTAAACTCTGCTTTTATATTCAATAATAACTTCATTCTTTTAATGTGTTTTTGTATGCGTGGTTTATGAAGTCACCATCAATTACTCTCAAGTCATGAACCGGCAGTAAGGATCTAAAGAGTTGCATCCAAAAACTTTGAATTGTCCGGAATCGTCTGCACTAACGAAGCCCTCGTCGCTGATCTGCAGCAGCCAGAGGAGAAGAAAGATTCTGAATCCACCCCAGATGAAGAAATCATCACCATCCAGGAAGGAATCACGCTTCGAGTTTTTTTTTTTTTGGTCAACTTAATTAACACGCGATTTCAGATAACTCGCAGCTCAGTTTTGTGGACCCCAACTCACGCGAGTTAATGGGGCTCACCTGTAATTGTGTCGGTGAACAAACGAAAATTCAGTAGTATTGGTTTTTAATGTGTGAAGAAAGGTATTCTGAAAAGGTCCAGTACCATTTATGGACAGAACCCTTTAGTCAAACATTTAATTTTGGAACAAATACTGATCTCTGTCCTCCTGTTTTAGGCGTGGACAGTTCTTTTTTTTTTTATTCATCACCTTGCACAGACGTGTTTTCTGCCGTCTGAAGTGTTCTTTCACCTGCAGGTGCCAGCGAAGGGACCATCTCCATGCAGGAGGGGGAGGTGCTTGCCGTGGTGGAGGAGGATAAAGGGGATGGATGGACCCGTGTACGTAGAAACAACGGAGATGAAGGTTATATTCCCACGTCTTACGTCACCATCATCCTAAACCCATGATGGACAGATGAGCAAAGAGACATGAAGGAGTGATCACGGGAGGGGACGGCACTATGGGCAGGAGCCTCGTCTAAAAGCAAGAGCATGAGGTGCTTGGGGTTTTATTTACGAGGAGCTCACATCTGGGAATTTGAACGGTGCTCAGTTTGTTCCTCATGGCTTACAATGGTAAACCGGGGTTAGTGTAATCCTAGTTAAGTTAAGCCACGTCAACCACAAATTTAGTAGATTTCAGGATTTGTCACGATATTATTTAATTTTTTTTTTTTTTTTTTTTTTTTTTTGGTTGTGGTTAATGCGTCTTACGTGGATCTTGGGCACCATCGTGGTGTGTTGCCGTCCCTCGTTCCGCAGCCTAATAAGGTTAGCTTGTGAGTGTGAGAGGATAATGAGCAGGAGGAAGAGGAGTGCTGCTGACAACTTTACACTGAGCATTGACACCAGTTATTCCTAGGAGGAAGCAACCTCATCTGTTTAGGTTTTTTTTTTCTTTTTTTTTTAAGCAACCTCTTTCCGTCTTGCGTCAATCTGTTTCACATTTGAACGAGGACTTTCTGACCGGTTGCAATTGGTCTCAAAGCGTACCACCTTGTAGCTGTACAAGCACCCGCGTGAAACGTGTGGCAGCGTCACTTTATTCTTGTTTGTTGATTTTGAGAAAGAAGAATGAACGAGTCTTTGGGAGGAACAGTGTGTTTCTGTTTCTATATATAATTTTTTTTTTTTTTTTTTTGTGAGGCCGTAAACAGTTCACAGATGACATTAAATCCCACGTTTATACACTTCAGTTAATCACATCCTTATCAACACTATAGACACATTTCAGCCTGTAGAAATATCGATATATCTGTTACTTTCTAGGTGTTTAAAATCCAAGATCTGTTCTGATATAATTTATTGAGAGGGTCCGTGTTGGTATTTTGCATCTGCTTTTTTTTTTTAAGGTGGATGTTCTCACGTGGGTCTTTTTCTTGCTTGCACACATTTTGGACGGTCCATGATGCAGCCATTACCTGCTACTTTAAGACTAACGTATTTATGTCATTAAATAATATAAATTTTAGATATCAAACCACCACTATTGTCTTATTAGCATTTTAACCATTCAAATAAAGGTCTTCTCTATTATTTTTCTTTTATTTGGTTTGGATTTGCTCCACACCTTTGAAGCTGATCCTCGCCCTGTTTTATGTTGTTTTGGAGAAAGACGTGTCATTTTAACTGCTCACCTGTCTTTAGTGCCTTTCTGGTTTAAAACATGATGTGTATATACCATTTTTTCATACAGAACATCTTTTTTTCTCTGTCTCTCTTCCGAGACTTGGAACATGTGAGGTACATTTCAGAGTTAGAAATGGTTGTATCATTTTTTTTTTTTTTTTTGGCTTGGAAAAATAAATACTCAAAATGAGCACTTACGTTTTTGAATTATTACCATAAATAACAAATGCTGGACACTCA
Organism: Thalassophryne amazonica; assembly: GCF_902500255.1. Lineage (NCBI taxonomy): Eukaryota > Metazoa > Chordata > Actinopteri > Batrachoidiformes > Batrachoididae > Thalassophryne > Thalassophryne amazonica. The sequence goes on from NC_047118.1 coordinate 18,496,642, forward strand.
AGAACTAGTTTGTGGGATTTAGAACTCTCATGCTCCAGAGGGTGAGTGGAAGATTTAAGTGTTTGCAAGACAAACATTTCAACTGTGCTTATATATTCAATAATAACTTCATTTTTTTAAATGTTTTTGTATGCGTGGTTTATAAACCAGCTCCTGATTTTACATCTAAACAAATCAATTGAAGGGTTTGAGTCACGACCTGTGCAGCCGAGGTGGTGTTAGTGTGTGTTCAAGGCAGAGGTTGGACGAAGTCACTCTCAAGTCGTGAATCAGCGAGTCCCAAATCATTATGACCACCAATTGTTTGCAAGCTGACTTGAGACTTGACTTGGGACTCGCAGATTGATGACTTGACAGTGACTTCGTCCCACCTCTGGTTCGACGTCACACTTTAGTTTCAAAGGAACAATGAGCTGCTGGGAATCGAACACTAAAATAAAACCCGACTTAGACGTAATGACTAGTTTGGATGTGGTGTTGGTAAATTAAAATTGAAACATTTGTCAGTCGATTTCAGATGAGCATTACACCCCCGCCCCTCCCTGACTGCTGAAAATCCATGTAATTAGATTGGCATTTTTAAATAAGCACTAACAACTGGAGTTTGTCCAAAAGTGTTAGTATTTTCAATGAATTTAATTAGAAAGTGAAGTGAGGTTCTAATCTGTCAGGGGCCTGAGAATTCCATTCCACTTGGCATCAACACACCACCTATAAGCAGCTCCTTGACACTAGGTGGCAGTGTTGCATCAGTTCAAAAGCCAAAACTACAGTACAGACCATAAAATGTATACCAGATTAATTTCAAATAGCTTCAAAACTATATTGTTTATATTGAATTAAAGGACACCAAAGTGACAAGTGCCCTGATGTAATAAAAAAATAATGAAACTGAACTCGGCCAAACGTGAGCTTTCATGTTCCAGATTATAACACATCACAGTTTTTTTTGGGGGGGGTAATAAGATGGTGACACATGTACCATATGTACCTGCTGGGAAGGAATCCAGCAGTGGAGTGAAGTGGCACCGACTGGCTGCTCAAATAACTGATCATCATTTGTATTCAGAGTCTTTAGTCTAAAGGTCAGCTTTTCTAAAGAGCGCTGGACTCAGCGCTGGACTCAGCAAACGTGCCGTGCCTGCATACAGCTGCCAAATCAGACTGCACCCTGGTTCCTCAAACCATAAATCAGGCTGTAAAATTCCTTATCAGTGGATTCAAAACCTTTTGAGCAGACTCGCATCTCAATTAGACGTGTCACATTCTTCTCCCTCTTTCCTCGACTTTGATAGCCGATGGGCGACACCTGTTGTGAGGCCAGATGAGGCCCCACGCTTGAAGATCTGAAGGCATCAACAGTTTTCCACCCTCGGAGACCTGGTGAGGATTTATCTTTATAAAACAAGACTCGGTGGGGTAATTACAGCTGTGGGCGTCCGTTTATCTACCTGTTAATAACATCTCTGAACTCCCATTTAATGACAAGGATTAGACTCCAGAATACTCCGGCGGTTTGAAAAGTTTGTTGGAAAAGGTCTTCTGAGGAGACGCTCGATGTCTGCATCAATTTCCCTCCAGCAAGACGATAGAATCTCTCTTACATGATCCAATTAGTGTTTTCCTCCACCTTTTACACTATCACACACCCCCATCTATTAAATTCTAATTTTAAGTGTGATAATCGGTCACAGATTAATTTAGGCTTTAGGGTGTTTAATGCATTTGGGATGTCATTCAATGTAAAATTAGATTTTTTTTTTTTTTATTATCTGATGCAGTTATGTTGTCAAACTAACAAAAAATATTTTATTACCACCTGTTTTTGAAGACTACCAGAGAGGACATTGGAATCCTCTAGTTTTTATTTTTGCTCATCGAGACACAAAGACGTCTAACATAAAAAGTTTAAGAATATTTGCATGGAACCCAATTCAGATATTAGCTTGTGTTCCTTGTACAGAAATACAGATGTTTGAGGAACACTACCTGAAAAGCAGTGTTTCCAATGGTCACATTATGAATTATGCCCAGTAACTATAAATTTGGACTATTTTAAATTTTAGGATATTTTGGAATTTTATGTAATCTAGTGTTATTTATAGCAGGCTGCATTTACCCATTGTTATGGTCAAGTGATATTTTCAGAGAAGTGTGTTTCAATCAAAATGAGAGATGGCTCAAATACAGCAAACATGAAGAAATATGTCCTAAATTACCCACACAAACATGTTTTGCATGTTAATATCTGCTATCTTTGGACCAGTTTTTCTCTTGGTCACAAAAAAAAAACATTCAATATTAATTTAAGAATTTCTTTTTAAAAAAAATATATCTCTTCATTTGTACTATTCAGGTTGTTTGGAATTTTATGCCAAAGCTTTTGGCTATTTTGATATAAAATTTAAAATTCTAATGTGACTAATTTCAAATGTTACAAAATTGAAATGCACTGGCATACACAAGGGGACAGATGCTGTTAAAAACACAAAACTGAATTTTCACCAAATAATAATAATAATACTTTATGACCTGAATTAGAATCTGAGATATAACTTCCTCTCTATCACCTGAGCCATTAAAGGTAAATAATTTGGTCATGAATCACATTTTTATCATTTAGCTAAATATGTGTTGAACATCATTATTACTCAGCACGTCTTAAAAGCAAATTGAACTTGTATCCAGAAAAAGGTCGTTTATGACTAAAACCTGTGCAAGTCTCTGTGAACCTATAATTTTGTTTTAAGAAATCAAGCATTCGGTTATCATCTTGTTTAAAAAGTTCTGAAAAATGAAGAAATAGGCTTTCATGTTGGTACTAAATATTTATTGAATTCAGTTACAGCTACGACATCTGTGTTAGCCTGCTAAGTTAGCCAATGAAGGTTCCCAGGTTGTGCAATATTGGTTTTGATACCTGATGCTGATTTTTGTGATATTTTGCTGATCCATGTCAGCTCACCTGCATCCCCATGAGGCAAAGGATGACTTATGGTGACAACCATCTCTTTACGTCCATAAGTTATACAACGTTTTGCAGCTACTTGCTAAAGGTTATGTTTTAATGACATTGTAAAGGTTGTAAGGAGTGGTGAGTGAAGCATTATTGCTTTAATTTGAATACATCATCTGGTGTTATAGCAAAAGGATCCGATCCAAAGGAGACCACAGACTTGTCATAGTGACTCTGACATATACTTTGACTTCTGTTTCAAGATCTTAGATCTTGTTCTGACTTATGGTATGGAAATTGAAGACTTAACAGTATTCCCTGAAAACTCCCTTCTGTCTGATCATTTCTTAATAACATTTACATTTACTCTGATGGACTACCCAGCAGTGGGGAATAAGTTTCAATACACTAGAAGTCTTTCAGAAAGCACTGTAACTAGGTTTAAGGATATGATTCCTTCTTTATGTTCTCTAATGCCATATACCAACACAGTGCAAAGTAGCTACCTAAACTCTGTGAGTGAGATAGAGTATCTCGTCAGTAGTTTTACATCCTCATTGAAGACAACTTTGGATGCTGTAGCTCCTCTGAAAAAGAGAGCTTTAAATCAGAAGTGCCTGACTCTGTGGTATAACTCATAAACTCGCAGCTTAAAGCAGATAACCCGTAAGTTGGAGAGGAAATGGCGTCTCACTAATTTAGAAGATCTTCACTTAGCCTGGAAAAAGTCTGTTGCTCTATAAAAAAAAGCCCTCCGTAAAGCTAGGACCTCTTACTACTCATCACTAATTGAAGAAAATAAGAACAACCCCAGGTTTCTTTTCAGCACTGTAGCCAGGCTGACAAAGAGTCAGAGCTCTATTGAGCCGAGTATTCCTTTAACTAGTAATGACTTCATGACTTTCTTTGCTAATAAAATTTTAACTGTTAGAGAAAAAATTACTCATAACCATCCCAAAGATGTATCGTTATCTTTGGCTGCTTTTAGTGATGCCAGTATTTGGTTAGACTCTTTCTCTCCGATTGTTCTGAGTTATTTTCATTAGTTACTTCATCCAAACCATCAACATGTCTGTTAGACCCCATTCCTACCAGGCTGCTCAAGGAAGCCCTACCATTATTTAATGCTTTGATCTTAAATATGATCAATCTATCTTTATTAGTTGGCTATGTACCACAGGCTTTTAAGGTGGCAGTAATTAAACCATTACTTACAAAGCCATCACTTGACCCAGCTATCTTAGCTAATTATAGGCCATGTTGTGTGGGCCGCTGAAGAGGAGGTGCTGCTGGCCCACCACCACCAGAGGGCGCCCTGTCTGGAGTGCGGGCTCCAGGCACCAGAGGGCGCTGCCGCCTCACAGGAGCAGCCGGGGTGACAGCTGTCACTTATCACCTACAACAGCTGTCACCAATCATCTGATCAACAGTGGTATATCAGCAGGACGACATCTCCACCTCTTTGCCGAGATATCGCTCTACCTAGAAGGTACCGTACTCAGCTGACTGTGTTTTTTGATAGTAACCCTTTACTACTTTTGTGCGTTAACTAGCAGATATTCTTCCAACGAGAGGTGGAGGTGGTTTTCCCGCCTTACGGATTACTGGGTGCAAACGCACCCACATTTAACTGTTTTTGTTCCTTGCCAGCAGTACCAGATCCGACACGCGGAGGCAGTGGCCACCTGGGAGTTCGGGACTTGGCGGCTCCAGTATTCCCGGGGTTCGGTGGCGGAGGAAATCGTGTGGTTCCGGTTCTACTTTGGACAGACGTCTCTTATCTTCGAGCCTGCCCACGTGACACATTCTTGTGAATTGACTTCTCTGTCTATTGTTGTGATCCGTTGTGTTTGTTGTGCATATTCACAACAGTAAAGTGTTGTTATTTGACTTCCTCCATTGTCCGTTCATTTGCGCCCCCTGTTGTGGGTCCGTGTTCCTACACTTTCACAACAGGATATCTCGGCCAACGTCATGGACCCCGAGGGGCGTCAACCGGCTGTTGAACGGCCAATGGAAGAGCAGGGCGCACAGGCGTCTGCAGGAGGAATGATCGGTGAGTTGCAGCGAATCCTCACCGCCTTTACGGCTCGGTTGGATCTAATGACCGAGCAGAACGTCCTCCTTAACCGCAGGGTGGAGGCTCTCGCCGCGCAGGTGGAAGCGCGCCCTCAGGGCGCTGCTGCGGTTCCCCCTCCTGTCGATCCTGTGCGCAACAGTGACGTTCCACAGGTCGTTCAATGACCCCTCCCACCTTCCCCTGAAGCATACATAAGCCCTCCAGAGCCGTACGGGGGTTGTGTGGAGACATGCGCGGACTTTCTTATGCAGTGTTCGCTCGTCTTCGCACAACGTCCCGTCATGTACGCGACTGATGCTAGTAAGATAGCTTATGTAATTAATCTGCTTCGCGGCGAGGCACACGCTTGGGCTACAGCGCTCTGGGAGCAAAATTCACGGCTCCTTCTGACATATGATGGGTTTGTGAGGGAGTTCAGAACAGTGTTCGATCACCCAAATAGAGGAGAGACCGCTTCAGCCGTGCTGCTGTCAATGAGACAGGGGCGCCGGAGCGCAGCTGCTTATGCAGTCGACTTCCGCATCGCGGCTGCGAGGTCCGGCTGGAATAGCACTGCCCTCCGTGCCGCCTTCGTAAACGGACTGTCGTTGGTCCTGAAGGAGCACCTGGTGGCCAAGGACGAACCGCGGGATTTAGACGGGCTTATTGATCTCGTTATATGATTAGACAATCGGTTAGAAGAACGCCGTCGGGAACGAGACGAAGGGCGTGGCCGAGCACGCGCCGTCCCTCTCCCTTCCGGTTCCGACCGAGTTCCGCCCTCCCCACGCTCCACGGCCTCTACGCTCCGTTTGGTTACAGCTCCCCCTGCTGATGAAGCTATGGACACGAGCAGGGCCACATTTAGGCCACCAGATAGACAGAGGAGGCTGGTCCGCGGAGCGTGCTTTGTTTGTGGCTCAATAGAGCATCAAGTGAGGGACTGCCCCGAGCGGTTAAACACCAACGCCCGCCCCTAGAAACTGGGTTAGGGGTGGGCCAAAACATTCACGTGGGACATACCCATATTGCCACACGACTCCCAGTTACAATCCTTTATGAGGATTTAACCCTGAAGGCCCCAGCACTGGTGGACACGGGCTCTGAAGGGAATCTGCTAGACAGCAGATGGGCCAGGGAGGCAGGGCTCCCTCTGGTGGCGTTTACCTCGCCTGTGCAGGTGCGAGCACTAGATGGCTCCCTACTCCCTCTAATCACACATAAGACACCACCAGTAACTCTGGTGGTGTCAGGAAACCACCGGGAGGAGATCGAGTTTTTTGTGACTCCTGCCACCTCCCGTGTGATTCTCGGGTTCCCCTGGATGTTAAAACACAATCCCCGGATCGATTGGCCATCCGGGGTAGTGGTTCAGTGGAGCGAGACCTGCCATCGGGTATGTTTAGGTTCCTCGGTTCCTCCCGGTTCCCAGACTAAGGAGGAGGTCAGAGTCCCGCCCAATCTTGGGACGGTGCCGGTGGAGTACCATGACCTTGTAGATGTGTTCAGTAAGGATCTGGCGCTCACCCTTCCCCCGCACCGTCCGTACGATTGTGCCATTGATTTGGTTCCAGGCGTTGAGTTCCCGTCCAGCAGGCTGTACAACCTCTCACGACCTGAGCACGAATCAATGGAGACCTACATCCGGGACTCTTTAGCCGCCGGGTTGATCCGGAATTCCACCTCCCCGATGGGTGCAGGTTTCTTTTTTGTGGGTAAAAAAGACGGCGGACTTCGTCCATGCATTGATTATAGGGGGCTGAATGAAATCACGGTTCGTAATCGATACCCGTTGCCCTTGTTGGATTCAGTGTTCACGCCCCTGCATGGAGCCCAGATTTTCACTAAGCTAGATCTTAGAAATGCGTATCACCTGGTTCGGATCCGGAAGGGAGACGAGTGGAAGACGGCATTTAACACCCCCTTAGGTCACTTTGAGTACCTGGTCATGCCGTTCGGCCTCACAAACGCCCCTGCGACGTTCCAAGCATTAGTTAATGATGTCTTGCGGGACTTCCTGCACCGATTCGTCTTCGTATATCTAGACGATATACTCAGATTTTCTCCGGATCCTGAGACTCATGTCCGGCATGTACGTCAGGTCCTGCAGCGGTTGTTGGAGAACCGGCTGTTTGTGAAGGGCGAGAAGTGTGAGTTTCACCGCACCTCTTTGTCCTTCCTGGGGTTTATCATCTCCCCCAACTCCGTCGCTCCTGATCCGGCCAAGGTTGCGGCGGTGAGAGACTGGCCCCAACCCACCAGCCGTAGGAAGCTGCAACAGTTCCTCGGCTTTGCAAATTTCTACAGGAGGTTCATTAAGGGCTACAGTCAGGTAGTTAGCCCCCTGACAGCCCTGACCTCTCCAAAAGTTCCCTTCACCTGGTCGGATCGGTGCAATGCCGCGTTCAAGGAGTTGAAACGGCGCTTCTCGTCTGCACCTGTTCTGGTGCAGCCCGATCCTAGTCGCCAGTTTGTGGTTGAAGTGGACGCCTCGGACTCAGGGATAGGAGCCGTGCTATCTCAGAGCGGAAAGGCCGATAAGGTCCTTCACCCGTGTGCCTATTTTTCCCGCAGGTTGACCCCGGCCGAACGGAACTATGACGTCGGCAGTCGAGAACTCCTTGCGGTGAAAGAGGCTCTTGAAGAGTGGAGACATCTGTTGGAGGGAACGTCCGTGCCATTCGCGGTTTTCACTGACCACCGGAACCTGGAGTATATCAGGACCGCCAAGCGGCTGAACCCCAGGCAAGCCCGCTGGTCACTGTTCTTCGGCCGTTTTGACTTCCGGATCACCTACCGCCCCGGGACCAAAAACCACAGATCGGATGCCTTGTCCCGGGTGCATGAAGACGAAGTCAAAACGGAGTTGTCGGATCCACCGGAACCTATCATCCCGGAGTCCGCTATCGTGGCCACCCTCACCTGGGACGTAGAGAAAACCGTCCGGGAGGCCCTGGCACGGAGCCCGGATCCCGGAACTGGGCCGAAGAACAGACTTTATGTCCCACCAGAGGCCAGGGCTGCAGTTCTGGACTTCTGTCACGGCTCCAAGTTCTCCTGTCATCCAGGGGTGCGTAGGACCGTGGCAGTTGTCCGGCAGCGCTTCTGGTGGGCATCCCTGGAGGCCGACGTCCGGGATTATATCCAGGCCTGCACCACCTGCGCCAGGGGCAAGGCTGACCACCGCAGGGCATCGGGACTTTTCCTGGTTCTCTCCCTCAGCCCCAACCAGTCCCAGCAGAAGACTGCCCCTCCCTGAGCCTGGTTCTGCTGGAGGTTTCTTCCTGTTAAAAGGGAGTTTTTCCTTCCCACTGTAGCCAAGTGCTTGCTCACAGGGGGTCGTTTTGACCGTTGGGGTTTTACATCATTATTGTATGGCCTTGCCTTGCAATGTGGGGCGCCTTGGGGCAGCTGTTTGTTGTGATTTGGCGCTATATAAAAAAAAAATTGAAAAAATTGAATTGAATTGACTTCTCCAGCCGCTGCCTGTGCCTCATCGCCCCTGGTCCCACATCGGCCTGGATTTTGTCACGGGCCTCCCGCCGTCCCAGGGCAACACCACCATCCTCACGATAGTGGACCGATTCTCCAAGGCGGCCCACTTCGTGGCCCTCCCGAAGCTCCCGACTGCCCAGGAGACAGCGGACCTCCTGGTCCACCACGTCGTCCGGCTGCATGGGATTCCAACAGACATCGTCTCCGATCGCGGTCCCCAGTTCTCCTCACAAGTCTGGAGGAGCTTCTGCCGGGAACTGGGGGCCACGGTGAGTCTCTCGTCCGGGTATCATCCTCAGACCAACGGGCAAGCAGAACGGGTAAACCAGGAGGTGGAACAGGCCTTGCGCTGCGTGACGGCCGCGCACCCGGCAGCCTGGAGTACCCATTTGGCCTGGATCGAGTATGCCCATAACAGCCAGGTGTCTTCAGCCACCGGCCTCTCCCCTTTTGAGGTGTGTCTGGGGTATCAGCCCCCGTTGTTTCCGGTGGTTGAGGGAGAGGTCGGTGTGCCCTCGGTCCAGGCCCACCTGCGGAAGTGCCGTCGGGTGTGGCGCGCCGCCCGTTCTGCTTTGCTAAAGGCCCGGACGAGGGCAAAGGCCCATGCAGACCGTCGGCGGACCCCGGCCCCTGCGTATCGGCCAGGGCAGGAGGTGTGGTTGTCCACAAAGGACATTCCCCTCAAAGTGGACTCCCCCAAACTACAGGACCGTTACATCAGCCCCTTCAAAATCCTTAAGGTCATCAGTCCAGCCACAGTGAGGCTTCAGCTTCCGGCCTCACTGCGGATCCATCCTGTTTTCCATGTGTCCCGGATAAAACCGCATCACACCTCACCCCTCTGTGCTCCGGGTCCGGCGCCGCCTCCTGCCCGGATCATCGATGGCGAGCCGGCTTGGACTGTGCGCCGGCTCTTGGATGTCCGTAGGATGGGCCGGGGCTTCCAGTATTTGGTGGACTGGGAGGGGTACGGACCCGAAGAACGCTCCTGGGTGAAGAAGAGCTTCATCCTGGACCCGGCCCTCCTGGCCGATTTCTACCGCCGCCACCCGGACAAGCCTGGTCGGGCGCCAGGAGGCGTCCGTTGAGGGGGGGGTCCTGTTGTGTGGGCCGCTGAAGAGGAGGTACTGCTGGCCCACCACCACCAGAGGGCGCCCTGTCTGGAGTGCGGGCTCCAGGCACCAGAGGGCGCTGCCGCCTCACAGGAGCAGCCGGGGTGACAGCTGTCACTTATCACCTACAACAGCTGTCACCAATCATCTGATCAACAGTGGTATATCAGCAGGACGACATCTCCACCTCTTTGCCGAGATATCGCTCTACCTAGAAGGTACCGTACTCAGCTGACTGTGTTTTTTGACAGTAACCCTTTACTACTTTTGTGCGTTAACTAGCAGATATTCTTCCAACGAGAGGTGGAGGTGGTTTTCCCGCCTTACGGATTACTGGGTGCAAACGCACCCACATTTAACTGTTTTTGTTCCTCGCCAGCAGTACCAGATCCGACACGCGGAGGCAGTGGCCACCTGGGAGTTCGGGACTTGGCGGCTCCAGTATTCCCGGGGTTCGATGGCGGAGGAAATCGTGTGGTTCCGGTTCTACTTTGGACAGACGTCTCTTATCTTCGAGCCTGCCCACGTGACACATTATTGTGAATTGACTTCTCTGTCTATTGTTGTGATCCGTTGTGTTTGTTGTGCATATTCACAACAGTAAAGTGTTGTTATTTGACTTCCTCCATTGTCCGTTCATTTGCGCCCCCTGTTGTGGGTCTGTGTTCCTACACTTTCACAACAGGCCAATCTCCAACCTTCTCTCAAAAATTCTTGAAAGGGTAGTTGTAAAACAGCTAACTGATCATCTGCAGAGGAATGGTCTATTTGAAGAGTTTCAGTCAGGTTTTAGAATTCATCATAGTACAGAAACAGCATTAGTGAAGGTTACAAATGATCTTCTTATGGCCTCAGACAGTGGACTCATCTCTGTGCTTGTTCTGTTAGACCTCAGTGCTGCTTTTGATACTGTTGACCATAAAATTTTATTACAGAGATTAGAGCATGCCATAGGTATTAAAGGCACTGCGCTGCGGTGGTTTGAATCATATTTATCTAATAGATTACAATTTGTCCATGTAAATGGGGAGTCTTCTTCACAGACTAAGGTTAATTATGGAGTTCCACAAGGTTCTGTGCTAGGACCAATTTTATTCACTTTATACATGCTTCCCTTAGGCAGTATTATTAGACGGCATTGCTTAAATTTTCATTGTTACGCAGGTGATACCCAGCTTTATCTATCCATGAAGCCAGAGGACACACACCAATTAGCTAAACTGCAGGATTGTCTTACAGACATAAAGACATGGATGACCTCTAATTTCCTGCTTTTAAACTCAGATAAAACTTAAGTTATTGTACTTGGCCCCACAAATCTTAGAAACATGGTGTCTAACCAGATCCTTACTCTGGATGGCATTACCCTGACCTCTAGTAATACTGTGAGAAATCTTGGAGTCATTTTTGATCAGGATATGTCATTCAATGCACATATTAAACAAATATGTAGGACTGCTTTTTTGCATTTACGCAATATCTCTAAAATTAGAAAGGTCTTGTCTCAGAGTGATGCTGAAAAACTAATTCATGCATTTATTTCCTCTAGGCTGGACTATTGTAATTCATTATTATCAGGTTGTCCTAAAAGTTCCCTGAAAAGCCTTCAGTTAATTCAAAATGCTGCAGCTAGAGTACTAACGGGGACTAGAAGGAGAGAGCATATCTCACCCATATTGGCCTCTCTTCATTGGCTTCCTGTTAATTCTAGAATAGAATTTAAAATTCTTCTTCTTACTTATAAGGTTTTGAATAATCAGGTCCCATCTTATCTTAGGGACCTCATAGTACCATATCACCCCAATAGAGCGCTTCGCTCTCAGACTGCAGGCTTACTTGTAGTTCCTAGGGTTTCTAAGAGTAGAATGGGAGGCAGAGCCTTCAGCTTTCAGGCTCCTCTCCTGTGGAATCAGCTCCCAATTCAGATCAGGGAGACAGACACCCTCTCTACTTTTAAGATTACGCTTAAAACGTTCCTTTTTGCTAAAGCTTATAGTTAGGGCTGGATCAGGTGACCCTGAACAATCCCTTAGTTATGCTGCTATAGACTTAGACTGCTGGGGGGTTCCCATGATGCACTGAGTGTTTCTTTCTCCTTTTGCTCTGTATGCACCACTCTGCATTTAATCATTAGTGATTGATCTCTGCTCCCCTCCACAGCATGTCTTTTTCCTGGTTCTCTCACTCAGCCCCAACCAGTCCCAGCAGAAGACTGCCCCTCCCTGAGCCTGGTTCTGCTGGAGGTTTCTTCCTGTTAAAAGGGAGTTTTTCCTTCCCACTGTCGCCAAGTGCTTGCTCACAGGGGGTCGTTTTAACCGTTGGGGTTTTTACGTAATTATTGTATGGCCTTGCCTTACAATATAAAGCGCCTTGGGGCAACTGTTTGTTGTGATTTGGCGCTATATAAATAAAATTGATTGATTGATTGATTGTTTCATTGCGTACAATATGAATCCAATATAATTCATGTTTTGTGAGGTCAACTTCATTTCATTTTTTAATATAGATCCTTTCCTGAATTTCAGGCCTGCAACACTTTCTAAAGAAGTTGGGATTAATAGTTATTACCAGCAGGTAAACGTAATCATGACTTGGTACAAAAGCAGTATCCACAAAAGACTGAGAAACCTATTGAAATGTTAAAAAACATTGTTCCTCAAACAAAGATTGGAAGGGATTTGCATATTTCTCCCTCAGCAGTGCATTAAACGAATCAAGAAATTTGGGAGAATTTCAGTGCATGAAGGGCAAGGAAGCAAGCCTAAACAGAACGCCCCAATCTCTGATCCCTCAGACGGTAATGCATCAAGAACCAACATTCATCAATAGCTGATATAACAACATAGACAAGCGATACTCATACTTTGGGGAAACTTTTAACGAGCACTACTATATGGAGTTACATTGACAAATGCCATTTAATACTCTAGTGTGCCAAAAAAGAGAAAAATGAAAACTTATGTTAACCACCAAAAGTGGCAATAGACTTCCCTGGGCCCAGAGACATCTGGGTTTTACAATCATACAGTGGAAACTGTGTGGTCAGACAAATCACGATTCCAGGTCTTTTTTGGAAGAAATGGACAGTATGAGCTACAGACTAAAGACAAAAATGACCAGATTAGCAGCAACAAATCCAAAAGCCATCATCTCTCAAGGTCGGGGGTTGTGTCAGTGCCCTTGGTAATGATAATTTACATTTCTGTGATGGCAGCATTAATGCAGAAAAGGACACTGAGATTTTAGAGCAACACATACTGCCTTCAAAATTACATTTTTTTCCAAGGATGTCTGCAATCAAAACCACATTCTGCACACATTACGCAGTTATGGCTGCAGGTGAAGAGGGTACAAACACAGGACTGTCCTGTCTGTGGTCCTGACCTGACCCCAATACAGACTGTGTGGAGAATTATGAAACACAAGAGAGGCAATGACAATGACCCTGTACTGTTGTACACCTTAAGACATGTTTGAAGGCAGAACAGGAAAAAATGTAACTCGAAACACTTAATTGCTTGTTATCCAAAATATCTTTAAAATTTTGTGAGAGGGAATGACAACATTCCAAAGTGGTAAATTATAGCATTCTAAATTTTGTTGGAATGTGTCACAGGCCTTAATTATAGGAATGGATGTATATTAGAACTAATTAAACAAAGCTGACCACACAAAACACATAATATCATGGCTTTATACTGTCTGTAACAAAACAGGAGTCAACGTAAATGTAAGAATCACTGCATTTTATTATTTACATTTGCATTTTCCTCAGAATCACAAGGTTTTCTGTTTTGTAGTTTTAATAGGATCCACATGAATAATTTGAGTAACTATCTCTGGTTGCTGACTGCTGTCTGTGCAGGGTGATTTGCTTTCAGCCTAAATTTTACTTTAAATTTCTTTGATTGTGTGGGAAAACAATTTACATATAAATAAATCCAATGCTGTGTAATGGACATGAATACTCGGAGGATTAGGGAACTAAGCAGGGTACTTCTCAATAAATATAGTCTGACCTGAATGAAAACGTTTTTTTGTTTGTTTTTGTAATCTGTGGAGATTTAAGGATGAGAGTATATTTTTGGTGCAGTTTTCTACAACCCCTGGCAAAAATTATGGAATCACCAGCCTCGGAGGATGTTCATTCAGTAGTTTTAATTTTGTAGAAAAAAAGCAGATCACAGACATGACAAAACTAAAGTCATTTCAAATGGCAACCTTCTGGCTTTAAGAAACACTATAAGAAATCAGGAAAAAAAATTGTGGCAGTCAGTAACGGTTACTTTTTTAGACCAAGCAGAGGGAAAAAAAATATGGAATCACTCAATTCTGTGGAAAAAATTATGGAATCATGAAAAACAAAAGAACGCTCCAACACATCACTAGTATTATGTTGCACCACCTCTGGCTTTTATAACAGTTTGCAGTCTCTGAGGCATGGACATAATGAGTGACAAACAGTAATCTTCATTAATCTGGCTCCAACTTTCTCTGATTGCTGTTGCCAGATCAGCTTTGCAGGTTGGAGCCTTGTCATGGACCATTTTCTTCAAATTCCACCAAAGATTTTCAATTGGATTAAGATCTGGACTATTTGCAGGCCATGACATTGACCCTATGTGTCTTTTTGCAAGGAATGTTTTCACAGTTTTTGCTCTATGGCAAGATGCATTATCATCTTGAAAAATGATTTCATCATCCCCAAACATCCTTTCAATTGACGGGATAAGAAAAGTGTCCAAAATATCAACGTAAACTTGTGCATTTATTGATGATGTAATGACAGCCATCTCCCCAGTGCCTTTACCTGACATGCAGCCCCATATCATCAATGACTGTGGAAATTTACATGTTCTCTTCAGGCAGTTATCTTTATAAATCTCATTGGAACGGCACCAAACAAAAGTTCCAGCATCATCACCTTGCCCAATGCAAATTCGAGATTCATCACTCATCACATCATTCATCCAGTCATCCACAGTCCACGATTGCTTTTCCTTAGCCCATTGTAACCTTGTTTTTTTCTGTTTAGGTGTTAATGATGGCTTTCGTTTAGCTTTTCTGTATGTAAATCCCATTTCCTTTAGGCGGTTTCTTACAGTTCGGTCACAGACGTTGACTCCAGTTTCCTCCCATTCGTTCCTCATTTGTTTTGTTGTGCATTTTCGATTTTTGAGACATATTGCTTTAAGTTTTCTGTCTTGACGCTTTGATGTCTTCCTTGGTCTACCAGTATGTTTGCCTTTAACAACCTTCCCATGTTTTTTGTATTTGGGCCAGAGTTTAGACACAGCTGACTGTGAACAACCAACATCTTTTGCAACATTGCGTGATGATTTACTCTCTTTTAAGAGTTTGATAATCCTCTCCTTTGTTTCAGTTGACATCTCTTGTGTTGGAGTCATGATTCATGTCAGTCCACTTGGTGCAACAGCTCTCCAAGGTGTGATCATTCCTTTTTAGATGCAGACTAACGAGTAGATCTGATTTGATGCAGGTGTTAGTTTTGGGGATGAAAATTTACAGGGTGATTCCATAATTTATTCCTCAGAATTGAGTGAGTCCATATTTTTTTCCCTCTGCTTGGTCTAAAAAAGTAACCGTTACTGACTGCCACAATCTTTTTTCTTGATTTCTTATAGTGTTTCTTAAAGCCAGAAAGTTGCCATTTGAAATGACTTTAGTTTTGTGTCATGTCTGTGATCTGCTTTTTTTTTTCTACAAAATTAAACAACTGAATGAACATCCTCTGAGGCCGGTGATTCCATAATTTTTGCCAGGGGTTGTAGAATAAAGCTCATGGCTCAGTTAGGAGGATATTGAGGTTTGTACAATAAAGCAAGATGTGATGTATACTTTGGAAAGTGCAACAAGCAAAATCTAAAGAAAATGCTTTAGTTAGTAACACTCACTTTAAGTTTGTCCAAATCAAATTAACAATGTGTGCTCAATACTATTTAATTTAATTTGGCTCAACCTAATCCATTTATATGTTGCCAAGTTTGGTCCAAGAGTTCTCATCTGTGGTGTAACAGCTTTGTTAAAACTGTTTGTTTGACTTTTTAAGAAGAATTTTTATCATACACAAAAGACGGCAAATAAAAATGGGCATTAAAATCATTCACGTGTCATGTTGGTGTACCCTAGGTTGTCTTGCTGACTGAGAATAGACATATAGAGACCAACGTATAAATAGACCACTGATACAATAATTTAACTCTGTACTCATCGTTCACAATAATGCAGCTGTCACAACATGATGATTTAGCCAGCGTATGTTGCCGGCCCCATTTCCACCGAGCGGCCCGGGTTGGTACAGCACGGTATGGTCCGGGTTTGAACGGTTATGTCTGGCTTAGTTCGCATTTCCATTGTCAGCAGAACCCTTTTGTCTGGTAGGCGGAGCATATAGATGTTGACAAGCACGACATCGAGAGCGCATAAGCTTTCGCGCGGCCTCGCCCCTTCCACTCAGAGGCCAAACAGTAATTATCATCTTTTTAAAAATTGAATTGAATTGAATTTTTGTCTTGGTGGATCATGGAATTTATTTTGACCGCGTGCAGAATGCTGAGGAATCGACTGATATCTGTGGTAAATGTTGACGTGTATCATTGAGGCGCTGTGATTTTCAAATTTTAAAATGCTGATTTTCTTGATGTCACAAAAGTGCTGGCATTCTCTGGGCATGCTTTTAAAACACTACATTTCTTCAGCCACAACAAGGAATTAAAGTATTTACAGACATTGTTTTCCAAAATCAGGACGCTTTATGTATGAGATGCGTTTTCGTCAGGCTGTGTTGATGAATCTGACTAAAACAAACAGGTCAGATTAAAACTTTAATATTTACTCCGTGTGCCAATGGTTTTAATATTTGAAACAGTCTGAACTGTTTGAATGATTGCAGCTTTCAGTTGCTGATCCAGTAATGGACAGTATCAATGGACGTTTTTCGACTCATGAGTGTCTTACAAGTAACGTGTGCCAACAATCGCGTAACTTACCTACAACTTATGTCCCATGTGTGTGGCACGTATGAGCCATGCACTGGCATGTATTGAAAATATTGTGCATGCCCAAAATTTTTCAATGAACATGCCTTACTATGATGTATACCATCGTGCTTCAACATGTTCTTAACTTATACTAAACTTACCCATAACTTATTAGATGTACGCCAGCGTGTTCGGCGTATTTTTAATATGTCTTTGCAAACGGTAAATTGTCAGCGGCGACAAGGACATAATGTAGCTCTATTGTTCTACTTTTGTCTGTGCTTTGGGTTTCTTCTTCCAAACATCTGCCAGCCACAATTTGCACAGCATTGAATTTAGCTAGCTAATTTAGCTTTAGATTTGCATCATTGTCCCGGCTGTCACAGTAACTTTGGCTCATATTGAAGTTGCTTTTTGTGAACATTTGATTATTAAAATCTATTAATATCTGCCATCCTTTTGTGTTATTATTTTCTCAAGTTTATTACCAACAGGAAGTGGCATCATGCCCCCCACTGACATGGTTATGTTGCTTTCAGAACATCGGAAGTTTAGACATTCCGACATCTAGCTCTTGGAAAAATCTCTTGAATGTTATGTTGGGCTGGAATTTTCACTTGGAAACTCTTCAGGAAATTGAGCAACCCAAGGTATTATGCACTCAAGTTAGCGTCACAGCCATGGTGGCCCCCTTTGCCACTGGTGAGACAACAATTTTACTAATGTTAAATAATTTTTAACAAGACATTACTGTTATATGTAATATATTCACATTCGATGTACAATTAGTTACATTACCAGCACTACACATCTGCAAAAACATCTTTGACAATTGCATTTAGCCTAGCTCTATTGTGGTGTGTAGATCTGTGGTAATCTCATGAACCCACTTTCCCCATAAATAGGGCTTTTGTTGTTGTTTTTTTTTATGTCAGGTCTTTCCAAATGTCCAAGGATAATATGATCCACATGGTCAGCTTTATTTCCTCAAACTGAATCCCGACAAACTTTTTCTTTTACAACCCCAATTCCAGTGAAGTTGAGACATGGTGTAAAATGTAAATAAAAACAGAATACAATGATTTGCAAATCCTCTTCAACCTATATTCAATTGAATACACAACAAAGACAAGATATTTAATGTTCAAACTGATAAACTTTATTGTTTTTATGCACATATTTGCTCATTTTAAAATGGATGCCTGTAACACGTTTCAAAAAAGTTAGGACAGTGGTATGTTTACCAATGTGTTACATCACCTTTCCTTCTAACAACACTCAATAAGCGTTTGGGAACTGAAGACACTAATTGTTGAAGCTTTGTAGGTGAAATTCTTTCCCATTCTTGCTTGATGTACGACTTCAATTGTTCAACAGTTTGGGGTCTCCATTGTCGTATTTTGCGCTTCATAATGCGCCACACATTTTCAATGGGTGACAGGTCTGGACTGCAGGCAGGCCAGTCTAGTACCTTTACTCTTTTACTATAAAGCCACACTGTTGTAACACGTGCAGAATGTGGCTTGGCATTGTCTTGCTGAAACTTTCAGGAACGTCCCTGAAAAAGACGTTGCTTGGATGGCAGCATGTGTTGCTCCAAAATGTGGATGTACCTTTCAGCATTGATGGTGCCATCACAGATGTGTAAGTTGCCCAAGTCATGGGCATTAACACACCCTCAGACCATCACAGATGCTGGCTTTTGAACTTTGCGCTGATAACAGTCTGGATGGTCTGTTTCCTCTGTTGTCTGGAGGACACAGCGTCCATGATTTCCAAAAACAATTTGAAATGTGGACTCAGCAGACCACAGCACACTTTTCCACATTGTGTCTGTCCACTTCAAATGAGCTCAGGCCCAGAGAAGGCGGCAGCATTTCTGGATGTTGTTGATGTATGGCTTTCACTTTGCATGGTAGAGTTTTAACTTGCACTTGTAGATATAGCGACAAACTGTTAACTGACAGTGGTTTTCTGAAGTGTTCCTGAGCCCACGCAGTAAGATCCTTTACACAATGACATCGGTTTTTAATGCAGTTCCGCCTGAGGGATTGAAGGTCACGGGCATTCAATGTTGGTTTTCGGCCTTGCCGCTTAAGCATAGAAAGTTCTCCAGATTCTCTGAAGCTTCTGATTATATAATGGACTGTAGATGATGGAATCCCTAAATTCCTTGCAACTGAACATTGAGAAACATTGTTCTTAAACTGTTGGATTATTTTTTCACGCAGTTGTTCACAAAGTGGTGATTCTTGCCCCATCTTTGCTTGTGAACAGCTGAGCCTTTTTGTGGGTGCTCCTTTTATACCCAATGTTCCAAACAGGTGTTGTTTGAGCATTCATCAACTTTCCCAGTCGTTTGTTGCCCCTGTCCCAACTTTTTTGAAATGTGTTGCAGGCATCCATTTCAAAATGAGAAAATATTTGCACAAAAACAGTCTATCAGTTTGAACATTAAATATCTTGACTTTGTGGTGTATCCAACTGAATATAGGTTGAAGAGGATTTGCAAATCATTGTATTCTGTATTTATTGACATTTCACACAACGTCCCAACTTCATTGGAATTGAGGTTTTACGTCTATGTGAAGTACTACATAGGTCCTGAGGCCAGTTTGGCACCATTGCTTATCTCCGGATATAGCATGAAGCGAATGAGAGTCTATGCCTCCCTCTGGATGTGGTGCCAGTTCATTGGAGGTTACTTCCCCAGCCAAGGCCGGTGCACATTTACGGCTGGATAAACTGGGACAATGGAGATGTCTTATCCAAGAACCCAAATAGGTAACGTTACCAGGAATCAAATGCAGGTTCATCTATCCCAGTAGACTATCTGCTGTGGATGTGCTGATTTATTGATTTATTTTTACCCATTTAATAGCTAACTGATTGATATTTACTTAATATATCTCCAACACAGAAGATGATCATCTCTGATGGTGAAAATGCCTGTGCGGTAACTAGCTGATCCCATGTTGGTGTTAATGAGCATAAAAAAAAAGACGCACAAGAACATCTTTGCTGAAGTCATTTCGCTTTATCCATCAAGTGACAACCTGATAATTAGTTACTCTTTATAGTTAGTAGAGTAATCAGCTTCAGGCATAAAATCAGACTTTCTCTGTCATTTGACCATACGACTGTAAATGATGTATTACAGCCCTTTTATTCTGGTGGGTGCTGTTACAAAATATGCAATTATTTCTCTGCCGGCTCCCCACAGGTGATTAAAGATTTAAGAACTCCATCTTCCAGCAGTTGCTGCAGGGGGGAAAAAAAAAAAAAAAAAAAAAGAGGGACAAAAGGAAACCTTCAGGCTTTTCAGTAGCTTTGTGAAATCTAATAAAATGTGATCTCACCATATCATGAAATACAGAAATTTTCAGTGAATACTTAATAATTCAGGTTCAAGGTTTATGACAAACATTTTTTTTTTTTTACTTTTTTGGTTGCAGATTTAAAAATTAAACTTTCCCACATTAATCACTGCCTGGTCTGCATTCCCGCGGCACAGTTTCAGGCCAGTTTCCTTTCTGTTTACTACTCAGTGTTTTCCCCGACCAGCCATTCCACTGGAGCATCTTCCTGCCACCCTGATGGCATTGTGGGTAAACAGCTCCGCCAACGGCAAGTATTGTAATATACAGTCTATGATTGTAACGTGCCAAGCCTACAGCCACATCTCCCAGTCAGTGATGCAACACAATCATATCTAATACTGTGGAAAACTTGGTATCTCACACATTTTCATTTGCTGATGCCATTTCAAATACAAATACAAAAAAAAAAAAAAAAAAAAATTCCAAGTCACTTAACATGTCTTAGACTTTCCCCTGACTTGTCTGAAGAAAACTGGCAGTAAAACTGATTATTTTGAGGTACTACACCAAAGTGTTCCATTATTTATGCAACCCATCTTGCCTTTCTATATTTTTAATTAATTTATGTCAAGTTGTAGAGATTTGCTTTCAGTTTGAGATTAAGCAAGATCATTTTTAGAAATTAGTATTTTTTTTTTTTTTTTTGTATGTGAAATGGCATAAACAAATTAAATGTGTGAAATACCAAATGTTCCAATACTTTTGGAGGGCACTGTGTGTGTACATATATATATATATATATATATATATATATATATATATATATATATATATATATACTCAACAAAAATATAAACGCAACACTTTTGGTTTTGCTCCCATTTTGTATGAGATGAACTCAAAGATCTAAAACTTTTTCCACATACACAATATCACCATTTCCCTCAAATATTGTTCACAAACCCGTCTAAATCTGTGATAGTGAGCACTTCTCCTTTGCTGAGATAATCCATCCCACCTCACAGGTGTGCCATATCAAGATGCTGATTAGACACCATGATTAGTGCACAGGTGTGCCTTAGACTGCCCACAGTAAAAGGCCACTCTGAAAGGTGCAGTTTTGTTTTATTGGGGGGGATACCAGTCAGTATCTGGTGTGACCACCATTTGCCTCATGCAGTGCAACACATCTCCTTCGCATAGAGTTGATCAGGTTGTCAATTGTGGTCTGTGGAATGTTGGTCCGCTCCTCTTCAATGGCTGTGCGAAGTTGCTGGATATTGTCAGGAACTGGTACACGCTGTCGTATACGCCGGTCCAGAGCATCCCAAACATGCTCAATGGGTGACATGTCCGGTGAGTATGCCGGCCATGCAAGAACTGGGACATTTTCAGCTTCCAAGAATTGTGTACAGATCCTTGCAACATGGGGCCGTGCATTATCCTGCTGAAACATGAGGTGATGTTCTTGGATGGATGGGACAACAATGGGCCTCAGGATCTTGTCACGGTATCTCTGTCCATTCAAAATGCCATCAATAAAATGCACCTGTGTTCTTCGTCCATAACAGACGCCTGCCCATACCATAACCCCACCGCCACCATGGGCCACTCAATCCACAACATTGACATCAGAAAACCGCTCACCCACACGACGCCACACACACTGTCTGCCATCTGCCCTGGACAGTGTGAACCGGGATTCATCCGTGAAGAGAACACCTCTCCAACATGCCAAACGCCAGTGAATGTGAGCATTTGCCCACTCAAGTCGGTTATGACGACGAACTGGAGTCAGGAGTTAGTTTTGGATGAAACACTGAATTGTCTGTTGGGACTGTTTACACAGAGACTGCTACCTGCTGCTTTGGACTTGAACTAACAGTCTTTTTCAAGACTTTTTTACTTTTTTACCTTTTTTAACTTTTTTACTGTGCTCCAACGCCTAAGGAAGACCTCTAACGGTCGAAACATCGCGACGGAGCACTTTTATCAGCTAACTTTCATTAGCGTTGGCAGGCTAACTAGCTTGCTAACGCTTTCGTTTTTATTTTTTTTTATTTTTATTTTATTTTAGCACTGTTGTCGTGCGTTCGCTGTTGTTGTGCGTTGCCTGTGCTGCTTCATGGCCTGTTTGGTGCCTTGATTGGGGCACTCCTTCTGCTGAATCACCTCTGGATTATTTGCACATTATTCACTTTGTGTGTTTTTGGGAATCCGCTAGCTTAGCGCAGCTACTAGCTCTTAGCCGATTTAGCATGGCGGCTTCTCCTGTCTCTCCCGCACTTTTCTGCTCTGGGTGTGAAATGTTTAGTTATTCCTCGGCCTCCTTTAGCAGTAACGGTACTTGTAATAAGTGCAGCTTATTCGTAGCTTTGGAGGCCAGGCTGGGCGAATTGGAGGCTCGGCTCCGCACCGTGGAAAATTCTACAGCTAGCCAGGCCCCTGTAGTCGGTGCGGACCAAGGTAGCTTAGCCGCCGTTAGTTCCCCCCTGGCAGATCCCGGGCAGTCGGGAAAGCAGGCTGACTGGGTGACTGTGAGGAGGAAGCGTAGCCCTAAACAGAAGCCCCGTGTACACCGTCAACCCGTTCACATCTCTGACCGTTTTTCCCCACTCAACGATACACTCGCCGAGGATCAAACTCTGGTTATTGGCGACTCTGTTTTGAGAAATGTGAAGTTAGCGACACCAGCAACCATTGTCAATTGTCTTCCGGGGGCCAGAGCAGGCGACATCGAAGGACATTTGAAATTGCTGGCTAAGGCTAAGCGTAAATTTGGTAAGATTGTAATTCACGTCAGCAGTAATGACACCCGGTTACGCCAATCGGAGGTCACTAAAATTAACATTAAATCGGTGTGTAACTTTGCAAAAACAATGTCGGACTCTGTTGTTTTCTCTGGGCCCCTCCCCAATCGGACCGGGACTGACATGTTTAGCCGCATGTTCTCCTTGAATTGCTGGCTGTCTGAGTGGTGTCCAAAAAATGAGGTGGGCTTCATTGATAATTGGCAAAGCTTCTGGGGAAAACCTGGTCTTGTTAGGAGAGACGGCATCCATCCCACTTTAGAGGGAGCAGCTCTCATTTCTAGAAATCTGGCCAATTTTTTTGGATCCTCCAAACTGTGACTGTCTAGCGTTGGGACCAGGAGGCAGAGCTGTGGTCTTATACACCTCTCTGCAGCTTCTCTCCCCCTGCCATCCCCTCATTACCCCATCCCCGTAGAGACGGTGCCTGCTCCCAGACCACCAATAACCAGCAAAAATCTATTTAAGCATAAAAATTCAAAAAGAAAAAATAATATAGCACCTTCAATTGCACCACAGACTAAAACAGTTAAATGTGGTCTATTAAACATTAGGTCTCTCTCTTCTAAGTCCCTGTTGGTAAATGATATAATAATTGATCAACGTATTGATTTATTCTGCCTAACAGAAACCTGGTTACAGCAGGATGAATATGTTAGTTTAAATGAGTCAACACCCCCGAGTCACACTAACTGTCAGAATGCTCGTAGCACGGGCCGGGATGGAGGATTAGCAGCAATCTTCCATTCCAGCCTATTAATTAATCAAAAACCTAGACAGAGCTTTAATTCATTTGAAAGCTTGTCTCTTAGTCTTGTCCATCCAAATTGGAAGTCCCAAAAAACAGTTTTATTTGTTATTATCTATCGTCCACCTGGTCGTTACTGTGAGTTTCTCTGTGAATTTTCAGACCTTTTGTCTGACTTAGTGCTTAGCTCAGATAAGATAATTATAGTGGGCGATTTTAACATCCACACAGATGCTGAGAATGACAGCCTCAACACTGCATTTAATCTATTATTAGACTCTATCGGCTTTGCTCAAAAAGTAAATGAGTCCACCCACCACTTTAATCATATTTTAGATCTTGTTCTGACTTATGGTATGGAAATAGAAGACTTAACAGTATTCCCTGAAAACTCCCTTCTGTCTGATCATTTTTTAATAACATTTACATTTACCCTGTTGGACTACCCTGCAGTGGGGAATAAGTTTCATTACACTAGAAGTCTTTCAGAAAGCGCTGTAACTAGGTTTAAGGATATGATTCCTTCTTTATGTTCTCTAATGTCATATACCAACACAGAGCAGAGTAGCTACCTAAACTCTGTAAGGGAGTTAGAGTATCTCGTCAATAGTTTTACATCCTCATTGAAGACAACTTTGGATGCTGTAGCTCCTCTGAAAAAGAGAGCTTTAAATCAGAAGTGTCTGACTCCGTGGTATAACTCACAAACTCGTAGCTTAAAGCAGATAACCCGTAAGTTGGAGAGGAAATGGCGTCTCACTAATTTAGAAGATCTTCACTTAGCCTGGAAAAAGAGTTTGTTGCTCTATAAAAAAGCCCTCCGTAAAGCTAGGACATCTTTCTACTCATCACTAATTGAAGAAAATAAGAACAACCCCAGGTTTCTTTTCAGCACTGTAGCCAGGCTGACAAAGAGTCAGAGCTCTATTGAGCTGAGTATTCCATTAACTTTAACTAGTAATGACTTCATGACTTTCTTTGCTAACAAAATTTTGACTATTAGAGAAAAAATTACTCATAACCATCCCAAAGATGTATCGTTATCTTTGGCTGCTTTCAGTGATGCCGGTATTTGGTTAGACTCTTTCTCTCCGATTGTTCTGTCTGAGTTATTTTCATTAGTTACTTCATCCAAACCATCAACATGTTTATTAGACCCCATTCCTGCCAGGCTGCTCAAGGAAGTCCTACCATTATTTAATGCTTCAATCTTAAATATGATCAATCTATCTTTGTTAGTTGGTTATGTACCACAGGCCTTTAAGGTGGCAGTAATTAAACCATTACTTAAAAAGCCATCACTTGACCCAGCTATCTTAGCTAATTATAGGCCAATCTCCAACCTTCCTTTTCTCTCAAAGATTCTTGAGAGGGTAGTTGTAAAACAGCTAACTGATCACCTGCAGAGGAATGGTCTATTTGAAGAGTTTCAGCTGCGGTGGTTTGAATCATATTTATCTAATAGATTACAGTTTGTTCATGTAAATGGGGAATCTTCTTCACAGACTAAAGTTAATTATGGAGTTCCACAAGGGTCTGTGCTAAGACCAATTTTATTCACTTTATACATGCTTCCCTTAGGCAGTATTATTAGACGGTATTGCTTAAATTTTCATTGTTACGCAGATGATACCCAGCTTTATCTATCCATGAAGCCAGAGGATACACACCAATTAGCTAAACTGCAGGATTGTCTTACAGACATAAAGACATGGATGACCTCTAATTTCCTGCTTTTAAACTCAGATAAAACTGAAGTTATTGTACTTGGCCCCACAAATCTTAGAAGCATGGTGTCTAACCAGATCGTTACTCTGGATGGCATTTCCCTGATCTCTAGTAATACTGTGAGAAATCTTGGAGTCATTTTTGATCAGGATATGTCATTCAAAGCGCATATTAAACAAATATGTAGGACTGCCTTTTTGCATTTACGCAATATCTCTAAAATCAGAAAGGTCTTGTCTCAGAGTGATGCTGAAAAACTAATTCATGCATTTATTTCCTCTAGGCTGGACTATTGTAATTCATTATTATCAGGTTGTCCTAAAAGTTCCCTAAAAAGCCTTCAGTTGGTTCAGAATGCTGCAGCTAGAGTACTGACGGGGACTAGCAGGAGAGAGCATATCTCACCCGTGTTGGCCTCTCTTCATTGGCTTCCTGTTAATTCTAGAATAGAATTTAAAATTCTTCTTCTTACTTATAAGGTTTTGAATAATCAGGTCCCATCTTATCTTAGGGACCTCGTAGTACCATATTACCCCATTAGAGCGCTTCGCTCTCAGACTGCGGGCTTACTTGTGGTTCCTAGGGTTTGTAAGAGTAGAATGGGAGGCAGAGCCTTCAGCTTTCGGGCTCCTCTCCTGTGGAACCAGCTCCCAATTCAGATCAGGGAGACAGATACCCTCTCTACTTTTAAGATTAGGCTTAAAACTTTCCTTTTCGCTAAGGCTTATAGTTAGGGGGACCCTGGACCATCCCTTGGTTATGTTGCTTTAGACGTAGACTGTGGGGGGGTTCCCATGATGCACTGTTTCTTTCTCTTTTTGCTCCGTATGCATCACTGCATTTAATCATTAGTGATCGATCTCTGCCCCCCTTCTCGGCATGTCTTTTTCCTGGTTCTTTCCCTCAGCCCCAACCAGTCTCAGCAGAAGACTGCCCCTCCCTGAGCCTGGTTCTGCTGGAGGTTTCTTCCTGTTAAAAGGGAGTTTTTCCTTCCCACTGTGGCCAAGTGCTTGCTCATAGGGGGTCGTTTTGACCGTTGGGGTTTTTCATAATTATTGTATGGCCTTGCCTTACAATATGGAGCGCCTTGGGGCAACTGTTTGTTGTGATTTGGCGCTATATAAAAAAAAAAGTTGAGTTGAGGTCGAGACCCTGATGAGGACGACGAGCATGCAGATGAGCTTCCCTGAGACGGTTTCTGACAGTTTGTGCAGAAATTCTTTGGTTATGCAAACCGATTGTTTCAGCAGCTGTCCGAGTGGCTGGTCTCAGACGATCTTGGAGGTGAACATGCTGGATGTGGAGGTCCTTGGCTGGTGTGGTTACACGTGGTCTGCGGTTGTGAGGCTGGTTGGATGTACTGCCAAATTCTCTGAAATGCCTTTGGAGACGGCTTATGGTAGAGAAATGAACATTCAGTACACGAGCAACAGCTCTGGTTGACATTCCTGCTGTCAGCATGCCAACTGCACGCTCCCTCAAATCTTGCGACATCTGTGGCATTGTGCTGTGTGATAAAACTGCACCTTTCAGAGTGGCCTTTTATTGTGGACAGTCTAAGGCACACCTGTGCACTAATCATGGTGTCTAATCAGCATCTTGATATGGCACATCTGTGAGGTGGGATGGATTATCTCAGCAAAGGAGAAGTGCTCACTATCACAGATTTAGACTGGTTTGTGAACAATATTTGAGGGAAATGGTGATATTGTGTATGTGGAAAAAGTTTTAGATCTTTGAGTTCATCTCATACAAAATGGGAGCAAAACCAAAAGTGTTGCGTTTATATTTTTGAGTGTGTATACACACACACAGTAGTGTTCAGAATAATAGTAGTGCTATGTGACTAAAAAGATTTTGAGTATATTTCTTATTGTTACATGGGAAACAAGGTACCAGTAGATTCAGTAGATTCTCACAAATCCAACAAGGCCAATAATATTAGTATCTGCTGTTGGCGCTACACACTCAAAACTATTATGTTCAAAGTGCTTTTTTAGCAATCCTGTGAACCACTAAACTAGTATTTAGTTGTATAACCACAGTTTTTCATGATTTCTTCACATCTGCGAGGCATTAATTTAGTTGGTTTGGAACCAAGATTTTGCTCGTTTACTAGTGTGCTTGGGGTCATCGTCTTGTTGAAACACCCATTTCAAGGGCATGTCCTCTTCAGCATAAGGCAACATGACCTCTTCAAGTATTTTGACACATCCAAACTGATCCATGATACCTGGTATGCGATATATAGGCCCAACACCATAGTAGGAGAAACATGCCCATATCATGATGCTTGCACCACCATGCTTCACTGTCTTCACTGTGAACTGTGGCTTGAATTCAGAGTTTGGGGGTTGTCTCACAAACTGTCTGCGGCCCTTGGACCCAAAAAGAACAATTTTACACTCATCAGTCCACAAAATATTCCTCCATTTCTCTTTAGGCCAGTTGATGTGTTCTTTGGCAAATTGTAACCTCTTCTGCACGTCTTTTATTTAACAGAGGGACTTTGCGGGGGATTCTTGCAAATAAATTATAAATACCATAAGTCAGAACAAGATCTAAGATATGATTAAAGTGGTGGGTGGACTCATTTACATTTTGAGCAAAGCCAGTTGAGTCTAATAATAGATTAAATGCAGTGTTGAGGCTGTCATTCTCAGCATCTGTGTGGATGTTCAAATCGCCCACTATAATTATCTTATCTGAGCTAAGCACTAAGTCAGACAAAGGTCTGAAAATTCACAGAGAAACTCACAGTAATGACCAGGAGGACGATAGATAACAACAAATAAAACTGGTTTTTGGGACTTCCAATTTGGATGGACAAGACTAAGAGTCAAGCTTTCAAATGAATTAAAGCTCTGTCTGGGTTTTTGATTAATTAATAAGCTGGAATGGAAGATTGCTGCTAATCCTCCGCCTCGGCCCGTGCTACGAGCGTTCTGACAGTTAGTGTGACTCGGGGGTGTTGACTCATTTAAACTAACACATTCATCCTGCTGTAACCAGGTTTCTGTAAGGCAGAATAAATCAATATGTTGATCAATTATTATATCATTTACTAACAGGGACTTAGAAGAGAGAGACCTAATGTTTAATAGACCACATTTAACTGTTTTAGTCTGTGGTGGAGTTGAAGGTGCTATATTATTTTTTCTTTTTGAATTTTTATGCTTAGATTTTTGCTGGTTATTGGTGGCCTGGGAGCAGGCACCGTCTCTACAGGGATGGGGTAATGAGGGGATGGCAGGGGGAGAGAAGCTGCAGAGATGTGTGTAAGACTACAACTCTGCTTCCTGGTCCCAACCCTGGATAGTCACGGTTTGGATGATTTAAGAAAATTGGCCAGATTTCTAGAAATGAGAGCTGCTCCATCCAAAGTGGGATGGATGCCGTCTCTCCTAACAAGACCAGGTTTTCCCCAGAAGCTTTGCCAATTATCTATGAAGCCCACCTCATTTTTTGGACACCACTCAGACAGCCAGCAATTCAAGGAGAACATGCGGCTAAACATGTCACTCCCGGTCCGATTGGGGAGGGGCCCAGAGAAAACTACAGAGTCCGACATTGTTTTTGCAAAGTTACACACCGATTCAATGTTAATTTTAGTGACCTCCGATTGGCGTAACCGGGTGTCATTACTGCCGACGTGAATTACAATCTTACCAAATTTATGCTTAGCCTTAGCCAGCAGTTTCAAATTTCCTTCAATGTCGCCTGCTCTGGCCCCCGGAAGACAATTGACTATGGTTGCTGGTGTCGCTAACTTCACATTTCTCAAAACAGAGTCGCCAATAACCAGAGTTTGATCCTCGGCGGGTGTGTCGTCGAGTGGGGAAAAACGGTTAGAGATGTGAACGGGTTGGCGGTGTACACGGGGCTTCTGTTTAGGGCTACGCTTCCTCCTCACAGTCACCCAGTCGGCCTGCTTTCCCGGCTGCTCGGGTTCTGCCAGAGGGAAACTAACGGCGGCTAAGCTACCTTGGTCCGCACCGACTACAGGGGCCTGGCTAGCTGTAGAATTTTCCACTGGTGCGGAGCCGAGTCTCCAATTCGCCCAGCCTGGCCTCCAAAGCTACAAATAAGCTACACTTATTACAAGTACCATTACTGCTAAAGGAGGCCGAGGAATAACTAAACATTTCACACCCAGAGCAGAATAGTGCGGGAGAGACAGGAGAAGCCGCCATGCTAAACTGGCTAAGAGCTAGTAGCTGCGCTAAGCTAGCGGATTCCTAAAAACACACAAAGTGAATAATGTGTAAATAATTTAGAGGTGATTCAGCAGAGGAGTGCTTTAGTTAAGGCACGTGAAGATTACACTGTGAAACAAATCGTTATCTAGTTAACTAGATCAATCTAACTGCACAGATTAAACAGCTAACAGATACAGCAAAACACTGCTGTGCTCCAGAACAGGAAGTGATACAATACTGCAGTGAGAGCCAACCACCAGTAGAGGCAAGCAAGAGCAACTGAGGGGAGATGAACAGCCTATAATTTTTTGCACCTGCATATAAGTTTTCCCCTCTCCAATCAACTTTTTAATCAAACTACGCTGTTCTTCTGAACAATGTCTTGAACGTCCCATTTTCCTCAGGCTTTCAAAGAGATAAGCATG
The DNA here is from genome assembly GCF_902500255.1 of Thalassophryne amazonica. NCBI lineage: Eukaryota > Metazoa > Chordata > Actinopteri > Batrachoidiformes > Batrachoididae > Thalassophryne > Thalassophryne amazonica. The sequence continues at coordinate 18,526,495 of NC_047118.1, forward strand.
TTCAACAGGTGCTGGCTTCATCCTTATTAGGGGACACCTGATGTACACCTGTTTGTTCCACAAAATTGACGAACTCACTGACTGAATGCCACACTACTATTATTGTGAACACCCCCTTTTCTACTTTTTTTTTACTAATAGCCCAATGTCAAAGCCTTCAGAGTGTGCATATCATGAATGCTTGGTCTTGTTGGATTTGTGACAATCTACTGAATCTACTGGTACCTTTTTTCCCATGTAACAATAAGAAATATACTCGAAACCTGGATTTATCTTTTTAGTCACATAGCACTACTATTATTCTGAACACTACTGTATGTATGTATATATGTGTATATATATGTATATATGTGTATGTGTGTATATATATGTGTATGTATGTATGTATATAGCAGGGGTGGTGGCCAAGTGGTTAGTGCTCTTGGTTTCAGTGCGGAAGGTTCCCAGTTCATATCCCACCCCAGCCACATTTCTCCATGTAATGTGGAGTTGCGTCAGGAAGGGCATCCGGCGTAAAACCTGTGCCAATTCAACATGCAGATCCACCTTGGATTTGCTGTGGCGACCCCGAGTGCAAAACAAGGGACCGGCCGAAGGGTCTTTTTTTAATATATGTGTATGTATGTATGAATGTGTATGTATGTATGAATGTGTATGTATGTATGAATATGTGTATGTATGTATGAATATGTATGTGTATGTATGAATATGTATGTGTATGTATGAATATGTATGTGTATGTATGAATATGTATGTGTATGTATGTGTATGTATGAATATGTATGTGTATGTATGTATGTATGTATGTATGTATGTGTATGTATGTATGTGTATGTATGTATGTATGTATATATACACACACACACGGGGGAAAATAAGTATTTGATCCCCCTGTCAGTTTTGCAGGTTTTCCCACCTACAAAGAATGGAGAGGTCTGTAATTTTTATCGTAGGTACACTGTAACTGTGAGAGACAGAATCTAAAAAAAAAACAATCCAGAAAATCACATTGTATGATTTTTAAATAATGAATTTGCATTTTATTGCATGAAATAAGTATTTGACCCCCTACTAACCAGCAAGAATTCTGGCTCACAGAGACCTGTTAATTTTTCTTTAAGAAGCACTCTTATTCTGCGCTCTTTACCTGTATTAAATGCACCTGTTTGAACTTGTTACCTGTATAAAAGACACCTGTTCACACTCTCAATCAATCACACTCCAACCTGTCCACCGTAGCCAAGACCAAAGAGCTGTCTAAGGACACCAGGGACAAAACTGTAGACCTGCACAAGGCTGGAATGGACTACAGGACAACAGGCAAGCAGCTTGGTAGAAGACAACAACTGTTATGATTATTTATTAGAAAGTGGAAGAAACACAAGATGACTGTCAATCTCCCTCGGTCTTGGATTCCATGCAAGATCTCACTTTGTGGGGTAAGGATGATTCTGAGAAAATTCAGAACTACACAGAAGGACCTGGTCAATGACCTGAAGAGAGCTGTGACCACAGTCACAAACATTACATTAGTAACACATGATGCTGTCATGCTTTAAAATCCTGCAGGGCAGCAAGGTCCCCCTGCTCAAGCCAGCACATGTCCAGGCCTGTTTGAAGTTCACCAGTGACCATCTCTGGATGATCCAGAGGAGGCATGAGAGAAGGTCACGTGGTCAGATGAGACCAGAATAGAGCTTTTTGGAATCAGCATCACTTACCATGTTTAGAGGATGAGAACAACCCCAAGAAAACCATTCCAACCGTGAAGCATGGGGGTGGAAACATCATACTCTGGGGGTGCTCTTCTGCAAAGGGGACAGGGCGACTGCACTGTATTGAAGGGAGGATGGATGGGGTCATGTATTGTGAGATTTTGTCAAACAACCTCCTTCTTTCCGTAAGAGCATTGAAGATGGGTCATGGCTGGGTCTTCCAGCATGACAATGACCCCAAACACACAGCGAGGGCAACTAAGGAGGGGCACCGTAAGAAGCATTTTAAGGTCCTGGAGTGGCCTGGCCAGTCTCCAGACCTGAACTCAGTAGAAAATCTTTGGAGGGAGCTGAAACTCCAAACCTGAAAGATTTGGAGAAGATCTGTATGGAGGAGTGGACCAAAATCCCTGTTGCACTGTGTGAAAACTTGTGAACTACAGGAAACGTCTGACCTCTGTAATGGCAGACAAATGTTTCTGTACCAGTTGTTAAGCTCTGTTTTTCTAGGGGATCAAATACAAATTTCATGCAGTAAGATGCAAATTAATTATTTAAAAATCATACAATGTGATTTTCTGGATTTCTTTTTTAGATTCTGTCTCTCATAGTTGAAGTGTACCTACGATAAAAATTACAGACCTCTCCATTCTTTGTAGGTGGGAACACAGTATCAATCAATCAATCAATTTTTTTATATAGCGCCAAATCACAACAAACAGTTGCCCCAAGGCACTTTATATTGTAAGGCAAGGCCATACAATAATTATGTAAAACCCCAACGGTCAAAACAACCCCCTGTGAGCAAGCACTTGGCTACAGTGGGAAGGAAAAACTCCCTTTTAACAGGAAGAAACCTCCAGCAGAACCAGGCTCAGGGAGGGGCAGTCTTCTGCTGGGACTGGTTGGGGCTGAGGGAGAGAACCAGGAAAAAGACATGCTGTGGAGGGGAGCAGAGATCGATCACTAATGATTAAATGCAGAGTGGTGCATACAGAGCAAAAAGAGAAAGAAACAGTGCATCATGGGAACCCCCCAGCAGTCTACGTCTATAGCAGCATAACTAAGGGATGGTTCAGGGTCACCTGATCCAGCCCTAACTATAAGCTTTAGCAAAAAGGAAAGTTTTAAGCCTAATCTTAAAAGTAGAGAGGGTGTCTGTCTCCCTGATCTGAATTGGGAGCTGGTTCCACAGGAGAGGAGCCTGAAAGCTGAAGGCTCTGCCTCCCATTCTACTCTTACAAACCCTAGGAACTACAAGTAAGCCTGCAGTCTGAGAGCGAAGCGCTCTATTGGGGTGATATGGTACTACGAGGTCCCTAAGATAAGATGGGACCTGATTATTCAAAACCTTATAAGTAAGAAGAAGAATTTTAAATTCTATTCTAGAATTAACAGGAAGCCAATGAAGAGAGGCCAATATGGGTGAGATATGCTCTCTCCTTCTAGTCCCCGTCAGTACTCTAGCTGCAGCATTTTGAATTAACTGAAGGCTTTTTAGGGAACTTTTAGGACAACCTGATAATAATGAATTACAATAGTCCAGCCTAGAGGAAATAAATGCATGAATTAGTTTTTCAGCATCACTCTGAGACAAGACCTTTCTGATTTTAGAGATATTGCGTAAATGCAAAAAAGCAGTCCTACATATTTGTTTAATATGCGCTTTGATTGACATATCCTGATCAAAAATGACTCCAAGATTTCTCACAGTATTACTAGAGGTCAGGGTAATGCCATCCAGAGTAAGGATCTGGTTAGATACCATGTTTCTAAGATTTGTGGGGCCAAGTACAATAACTTCAGTTTTATCTGAGTTTAAAAGCAGGAAATTAGAGGTCATCCATGTCTTTATGTCTGTAAGACAATCCTGCAGTTTAGCTAATTGGTGTGTGTCCTCTGGCTTCATGGATAGATAAAGCTGGGTATCATCTGCGTAACAATGAAAATTTAAGCAATACCGTCTAATAATACTGCCTAAGGGAAGCATGTATAAAGTGAATAAAATTGGTCCTAGCACAGAACCTTGTGGAACTCCATAATTAACTTTAGTCTGTGAAGAAGATTCCCCATTTACATGAACAAATTGTAATCTATTAGACAAATATGATTCAAACCACCGCAGCGCAGTGCCTTTAATACCTATGGCATGCTCTAATCTCTGTAATAAAATTTTATGGTCAACAGTATCAAAAGCAGCACTGAGGTCTAACAGAACAAGCACAGAGATGAGTCCACTGTCCGAGGCCATAAGAAGATCATTTGTAACCTTCACTAATGCTGTTTCTGTACTATGATGAATTCTAAAACCTGACTGAAACTCTTCAAATAGACCATTCCTCTGCAGATGATCAGTTAGCTGTTTTACAACTACCCTTTCAAGAATTTTTGAGAGAAAAGGAAGGTTGGAGATTGGCCTATAATTAGCTGGGTCAAGTGATGGCTTTTTAAGTAATGGTTTAATTACTGCCACCTTAAAAGCCTGTGGTACATAGCCAACTAACAAAGATAGATTGATCATACTTAAGATCGAAGCATTAAATAATGGTAGGGCTTCCTTGAGCAGCCTGGTAGGAATGGGGTCTAATAAACATGTTGATGGTTTGGATGAAGTAACTAATGAAAATAACTCAGACAGAACAATCGGAGAGAAAGAGTCTAACCAAATACCGGCATCACTGAAAGCAGCCAAAGATAACCATACGTCTTTGGGATGGTTATGAGTAATTTTTTCTCTAATAGTTAAAATTTTATTAGCAAAGAAAGTCATGAAGTCATTACTAGTTAAAGTTAATGGAATACTCAGCTCAATAGAGCTCTGACTCTTTGTCAGCCTGGCTACAGTGCTGAAAAGAAACCTGGGGTTGTTCTTATTTTCTTCAATTAGTGATGAGTAGAAAGATGTCCTAGCTTTACGGAGGGCTTTTTTATAGAGCAACAGACTCTTTTTCCAGGCTAAGTGAAGATCTTCTAAATTAGTGAGACGCCATTTCCTCTCCAACTTACGGGTTATCTGCTTTAAGCTACGAGTTTGTGAGTTATACCACGGAGTCAGACACTTCTGATTTAAAGCTCTCTTTTTCAGAGGAGCTACAGCATCCAAAGTTGTCTTCAATGAGGATGTAAAACTATTGACGAGATACTCTATCTCCCTTACAGAGTTTAGGTAGCTACTCTGCACTGTGTTGGTATATGGCATTAGAGAACATAAAGAAGGAATCATATCCTTAAACCTAGTTACAGCGCTTTCTGAAAGACTTCTAGTGTAATGAAACTTATTCCCCACTGCTGGGTAGTCCATCAGAGTAAATGTAAATGTTATTAAGAAATGATCAGACAGAAGGGGGTTTTCAGGGAATACTGTTAAGTCTTCTATTTCCATACCATAAGTCAGAACAAGATCTAAGATATGATTAAAGTGGTGGGTGGACTCATTTACTTTTTGAGCAAAGCCAATAGAGTCTAATAATAGATTAAATGCAGTGTTGAGGCTGTCATTCTCAGCATCTGTGTGGATGTTAAAATCGCCCACTATAATTATCTTATCTGAGCTAAGCACTAAGTCAGACAAAAGGTCTGAAAATTCACAGAGAAACTCACAGTAACGACCAGGTGGACGATAGATAATAACAAATAAAACTGTTTTTTGGGACTTCCAATTTGGATGGACAAGACTAAGAGACAAGCTTTCAAATGAATTAAAGCTCTGTCTGGGTTTTTGATTAATTAATAAGCTGGAATGGAAGATTGCTGCTAATCCTCCGCCCCGGCCCGTGCTACGAGCATTCTGACAGTTAGTGTGACTCGGGGGTGTTGACTCATTTAAACTAACATATTCATCCTGCTGTAACCAGGTTTCTGTTAGGCAGAATAAATCAATATGTTGATCAATTATTATATCATTTACCAACAGGGACTTAGAAGAGAGAGACCTAATGTTTAATAGACCACATTTAACTGTTTTAGTCTGTGGTGCAGTTGAAGGTGCTATATTATTTTTTTCTTTTTGAATTTTTATGCTTAAATAGATTTTTGCTGGTTATTGGTAGTCTGGGAGCAGGCACCGTCTCTACGGGGATGGGGTAATGATGTATGTGTGTATTCTTATTTTTAAAATCAATTTACAATTTCCTGAGTACTGCTACAAGCCAATAGGTTGTTGACTTTCCATAAAACAAGCCATGTGATTTACTGTTGTGTTGTTGGACCTACAACAGGGCTCATCCAGTTTCACTTATTGTTGCAATGGACACAGTTCACTTTAATAGCTCATCAGTCACTGTACACTTCAGAATTTACACATACATACAAGTGAGTAAATGAGAGAGGCAGTTATGATGCCAAAGCATTTGAACAATGAAATCACTGCTGTATTATTCATAAACAGGCCAATTATAAAAAAAGTAATGGTCACAATTCAGGTAATTTTAAATCTGGCCCTTCCTTTCCTGTTTTTGTTGGCCTTCATGACTTAGTGATCACTGAATTAAATTTGATTATCATTATTTTATTCCATCCAGGTGTGCATGCGAGTGTGAATGTGTTTGTCTATCTATATGTGGCCCTGCAATAGACTGGTGTCCAATATAGGGTGTACCCCGCCTCACGCCCTATGGCTGCTGGGATAGGCTCCAGCATAGTTTATTCCACAGAAGGGTCCTCAGAGGGTGGGGGTCCCAGCCGTCCTTGGGTGAGACATGGGTTATACTCTGGACAGACCAACATCTGTTGCAGGGCTATTATCGTTATTATTAATAAAAAATAATTTAATAAAGGTTTCTGATGTGCAATAAACCACAACATGAAAACAAATTTCAACAATCAAAATCAAATTTCAGGGAAAACACGTTTCATAAGAGAAAAAAACATTTTCAAAAGCCCTTCAGACGGTCAGAAAAACTTCAGTAAATGGTGGAGTGGTTACTTTTGATTATGATCACAAACATTTAGGGTTAGTACAACGGTCAGATTTTTGTCTGGGGATGGGGTGATATTTGTATTCAGCCTGGAAGCAAATGTTATCTGTGTGGCTCAGCTGAGGGTCAGAGAAGCTAATGAGCTATTTTCATCGAGAGATAACAGGAACTGCCAAAATGTGTTTCTTCTTTCTAAAGTCCATCCAGTCTGGATGATGATAAAATGTTTTTGTGGGCTCTGGGAAAGCAATTCTGACAGACATATGATTAGTATTAAACTTTTACCCAAAATTGTTGAAATGTGACTGTCGGAGACAAAAAGCACTGCAATTTTTAAAAGGTTTTTTTTTTTTTTTTAAATTCTATGCATATGAAAAGCTCTAAGACTTAAACTGTACTTTGTCTAAAATAGATAAGAAAATCAAGACCTCTCATATCACTCTTTTGGACTGCACACTGTAAAAGAGAAAAGGTTAAGGAAAAAAAAAGTCAATTAATTGCACACATTTTTAAGTTTATTCAACATAATGTATTTAATTGCGTCAATGTATGTTAATAAGTCATTTAAAATGATATGTTTGGTTTGGTTAAAAGTTGGTAGTCAAATGAAATCAGAATGTGAAGAGCAATATATTTTAATTTCAAATTACGTATTTCAAATTACATATTTACAAAATTAATAAACTATTTTCCCTTTGTCACATTAAATACTGATGTTTATCATGCTGGGAATGTATCCTGAAGGGCCCCTTCACACAGTGCAAAGTTTGGCCAAAGTACACACTTGGTGCGCATGACGCAGGAATCGTACACCTGTTGCTACAACTATTTGCACACACAATTGCCTGATAGACAAAGTGTGCGCTGTGCGAACCCATCGCACCCTCTCGCAGCAGGTGCCGGCCAAATTCCAGGTTACACACACGAACACCTAACACCACTCGCATGGCACTTAGAAAATGTGTGGCCAGTCACACGCTTGGCACGACATGAGACTGCAGACCAGGAGTGGCCAAGTTCGGTCCTCGAGAGCCACATTCCTGACACTCTTAGTTGTCTCCCTGCTCCAACACACCTGAATCCAATGAAAGGCTCATTAAAAGTCTGCTAACGAGTCTTTCAGAGTGTCAGGAATGTGGCTCTCGAGGACCGAACTTGGCCACCCCTGCTGCAGACAATCAATGTCGTACTGCTGTGAAATTTCAATCAATCAATCAACAACTTTATTAATCCCACAAGGGGCAATTTCATTTGAGCAGTCTAAGAAAAAATAAAGCTTGAATCTTCGACTGGACTGGGTTGCTTGACGCGAGGATGTTTCGCTTCAAATCGCAAAAGCTTCCTCAGCTAAAATTCTTGCTCTGGTGGTCTGACTTCTGTCGTGACTCTTGTAGAGAAGAATAATCCAGAAGTCACAAAAGCTGGAGTTTTAAACCTAACCAGACCCCTCTCTCAAACCTCTCTCAAGGAGGCATTCTTTGTGAAACGTTTGAAACCCAACCTTAACCGGGGAGGGGGTCTGAGACACGCTTTATCCCCTGTTTACAATGGGGTACTCAGGTCAAAGCAGTTTCAATCTTTTGTTCATGGTAATGAGTCATTCATGTCATCAGCAGAGTCGTCAAGGGAGCCATTAGGAGAGGGTCCGTCCCATCATTAGGAGGGACAGCTGCCCTGTCATTAGGAGGGTGCTAACTAGAGCACAATAGGTGCTAATTAGAGCTATTGTTTAGTCACTAGCCTATAGCAGTCTACCTCTCAGTAGGAGGGGTCTGGTTAGGTTTAAAACTCCAGCTTTTGTGACTTCTTGATTATTCTTCTCTACAAGAGTCAAGACAGAAGTCAGAGCACCAGAGCAAGAATTTTAGCTGAGGAAGCTTCTGCGATTTGAAGCGAAACGTCCTCGCGTCAAGCAACCCAGTCCAGTCGAAGATTCAAGCTTCTCTACTATGGAAACCACCTGGACAACTGACAGCCTACACAGAAACAATAACAATATATAACAACAATAAAACTAATAAAAAAACAAACAAAAAAACAAATAAAACAGAATTACGAAGTTAAAATGAATAGCAAGAATAAATAAATAAAAACATGGCAGACCTACAGAGCATTTAAAAGTCGAATCGCCGAAGGTATAAACGACTTTAAAAACCGGTTGGTTCTACACACCGGGGACGCATAACGGCGTCCTAAAGGAAGCAGGGAAAATTCTCCTCAAAGAACATGACCTGACATGGACAAGATGATTTCAGCCTTCTGGAGGATCTGTTGATTACAAAAAGAGTGTAAGTCTCTTTGTTTCACTCCGATAATCTTTGAACAAATTTTAACAATGTTGTTCAGGCTGTTTCTGTCTTTCACTGAGAGGCTGTGAAACCAGCAGATAAATGAAAAACACAAAAGACTCAATAAAATACTGATAAAAACAACAAAGGATGGCATGTCTGGCAGAAAAAGAGTTAAATTTATGGAGAAGATAAATTCTCTGCTGTCCTCGCTTCACAATGGCATCTGTGTTCACATCAAACTTCAGCTTGTCATCAAAAATAGTCCCCAAATACTTATATGATGTGACAAGTTCCACAAATCAAACAGAAAGCATTTGCAGCTTATTCTTCTCTCAGTCAATGATCATTTCTTTAGTTTTGGACACATTTAAATCCAAAAGTTATCACACTAACAAATAAAATCTGATAAAACAGCTCCGTGGTCTGATTCTGAACCGTGAAGAAGAGACAACAGTACAGTGTCATCAGAAAATTTAACCAAATAGCTGTTGTCTTGAGAACTCCTACAGCTGTCTGTATACATAATAAAAAGGAGGGGCGAAAGAACGCACCCTTGTGGTGAGCCTGCGGACAACACGCCAGAGTCCGAGAAGCAGCCATTTACAAAGACCCTCTGCTCACGGTCAGATAAAAAATTAAAAATCCATAAAACAAGCTGGTGAGGCAGGTGGAAGTCATCACTCAGCCTTTGTACTAAAAGATACGGCTGCATCGTATTGAATGCTGACGAGAAGTCTGCAAACAAGAGTCCGGCATGTGCCTGTGGCTTCTCAAGATGTTTATACAGGAGTTGAGAATAAAAAGCTTTGCATCCTCCACCCCTCTCCCTCTCAAAGCAAACTGAAGTGTGTCCAGGGCTCCATCCACTGTTTCCAATTCTCTCAAAATATTTCATTATTAATGACGTTAAAGTGACAGGCCTAAAATCACTAAGTTACTTCGGTTTGGTCGTCTAAGTAATTTGTCTAAGTTCCCCAAAAGTGTGACTTTGCAAACACACACACTGACATGTGGGTTTGTGCGCTCCACTCACGGGAGGTGTGGCTTCTGACAGAAGTAGCTGTGGTGGTCATTCTGGACATTCCAGCTCGAAAACACCTACTGTGTTTGGACAGTCATGGACTAACAACTGTCCACTGTGAGGAGAAGTGTGTCTGATTGCTGTATTTACAAGGACATTAATAAAAACATATCGCCATGGTGGGGACAAGCTGTAGCAAGCGAGCACATGCACGAAGTGTACACTGACAGCCCCCCAGGTTGAAAAGGACCGCCAGATCAGAACATGCAGCAGGCGATCTGACCGTCACGTCACTCATGTGAGCTCGGTTCCACATGACGCGTTCCACATGTTCTGTGCTGTGGCACGCCGTCCACAAGACACGTGTCAGACAGAACATGCGCGAGGAAGCGAGCACATGCACGAAGTGGACACTGACAGCCCCCCAGGTTGAAAAGGACCGTCAGATCAGAACATGCAGCAGGCGATCTGACCGTCACATCACTCATGTGAGCTCGGTTCCACATGACGCGTTCCACATGTTCTGTGCTGTGGCACGCCGTCCACAAGACACGTGTCAGACAGAACATGCGCGAGGCTGACTGGACACACCTGACCAGTAGATGTGGACATGACCAGAGCACACTGCTTCTCATTCATGTCATTTCATGACTGTATGTCTGTGACCATAGGTCATCACCAGAGAAATAGACGGATCATAAATGCGGTGTTTTTATATGGTGTGGGATTTAATTTTTTTTTTTTGTAATGTTTCCATGTCCTTCCTGATATGAGGCAGCTTCCCGCAGCTTTCAAAGAACAGCTCTGTAGTTAAGTGGTAAAGTGTCTGACTGAGGATCAGAGGTTTTGAAAGGTGCGAGTTTGCGTCCCGGGTGGTGTGTTTTTTTTTTGTTTTTTTCTCTTTTTTTAGTATTCCACATATGCGGCGCGATGTGCTGCACCTGGCACTGTTGCTGCTCAACGGATACCGGCGTGTGCATGAACTCTTGCACCAGGTTCGTGCACGCCTGTCCGTTGGCGCGATGTTTCATGCACTAATTTCGAACTGTTTCACCGTTTTCGTCCAAACACCATCCAAACTTCCCTCTATGTGCGAAGGGGCCCTTAGCAAGGCACTGAACCTCAAACCACTTCCATATTTAGTCTCTTTAGAAATACTGGTACAATACTGGCACAAAGCCAGGCGATGGGTGCAAAGTAGAGATGGGAAGACTAATCGTAATAGTTGACCACAGCTAGCTAACATCCATTTAGTTGACTATTTTTTAGTAGTTGACTAGTCAAAAGCTGTTTATTAAGTTCCTTTAACCCTTAAAAAAAAAAAAAACAGATCTGACAGACTGGCATCCTGTCCTGGCTGTACCCTGCCTCGCGCTCTATGACTGCTGGGATTGGCTGCAGCCTCCCGCGACCCTTAATTGGACTAAGCGGTAGAAGATGGGTGTGGGTGGGTGTATGAACAGATCTGCTGGAGCTGCCACCACTCCCTTCACTCAGTGAACCTCAGCAGTTGAATTAGTCAGCTCAACTGGGTCGCCTAGTACCTGAATGCAGGTATTGTCTTCATGCTAATGTTGTTTTTTATATTTGTGATTTTGTGCTCATATTTGTTAAAATAAATGTCACATTTGAGTTTCACCATGAAGATTCAAAATTGGCTTAATTCATTCATTGTAAAATTTAGTCGCCGACTAGTCTGACTGATGGTACCCGACTAGCCGACTAATGATTTTCATTAGTTGTCTCAACCGTAGTGCAAATATAGTGATATTTTATATTTTCCATGAGTATTTGCAATGACCTTTTGTTTATAGTGTTGTTGCAATATTGACTAAATAAATTTATTGCCAAACCACTACTTGTTTCCAATGTATTTTGTCTTTGCTTCCAAAAATTGCTGTTTTTAAAGTCTTTATGTTCTTGTGCAGTGAAAGAATGTTATAGTGATGGACAACCAGCAAAGGTCACCCAGCTCGGAATCAAACCTTTGGACACAGCAGACCACATCCTGTGCTGTAAGGTCGGCTCTCCAACCCCTCGTCCACCACTTCATGCCGAGAGTTGATCTTAATTTGAACTGAAGGTTGGCTGTCTGTTTTTAGTTGTGCTTGTTCCTTTAGGTCACCACAGCACATCATCCATCTACATCGCAAGTTTTACTGTAGATGCCTTTCCAGGCACAACTCCAACTCAACAAGGAGAAACAATCATTGGCAATTATCTATAGTTATATAACTGTACAACATTCCCCTTCATTTATATATATATATATATATATATATATATATATATATATATATATATATATATTGCTCTGCCGCAGCCGTATCATCGGACAGAAAGCATTTGCAGCTTAGGATGAATGGGATTCTGAAAATAGCTGTGATTAATTAGAAGTTTTAATTGGGTCAGTGTTGGTGTGTCAGCTCGTTCTCCCCTCACCCAGTCATTCAGAAGAGCAGTGCCGATGTTAACCCCTGACAAACGCCACCTTCAGTCACTTTCATGTGGATGCAGAGGTCTCGAAACATGCAGTACTTTTGGCACATTTCTTTACCTATACAATAATTAATAGAGGATAATTTGCTTTTCTCCCATTTTTCCTCTTTCCACTCTGTTGCGTCACACCTCGGTGCTTCTGCAGTTCATGTGTGCTTAACGCCATCTTTACCCTCTCTGCTCTCTTTGCTGTAATTTTTTCTTGCGTTGTTTTGCATCACTGCCACCAACGCTTATCATATGCCACCTCGATCCGCACAGCGTCTCAAGGGTTTATTCCCTCCCATAAATGGTCTTTAACAGTGTGTGACTCACAAACTCCTTGGGCGTTCTAAGCAACATTCCAGTTAACTGTAAAGCAGAGGTTTACACAGTGTGGGCTAGCGCTACTGATTAGCCATGTAGCCAGATACTCGGAGAAACATGGCTTAAAGAATTCATTTGAATTACACACCAGGTGCAATTACTGAGCTAACTATCTTGTCAGATAGCTTCCATGTATTTGTTATCAAGAAATGTTGCCCCAGAAGAGCTCTGCCCTGGTTAGAGCTAGCCAGGGGCCTAGTTCACACCGGAACGACTTCTCTTTTGTCCGTGAATTTGGCAGCTAATGCTGTTGGTATCATTTAGAGATGCATCATGTGGCTTAAGGAAATTAATTGTAGCTAAAGAGAGAATGCTTCATTTCGCTCCTTTGGATCAGCATTAAAATATCATAGTGCTAACCCAGACAGCTAATTTAAAAGATAGCTTTGATATCCGCTAATCCACAAACTGAAAAGTTAACTCTGGTAATGCTAAACCGATAAATTGTTGAAATGCTCGATGAAATATTTTGCTAACTGATAACGTTTATTATATGAATGTAGCTTTGGCTCTAAAACCATGAAAATTACCTGTGTTTTTTTTTTTTTTAACAAACTTGCTGCGTCGGCGATAACAAAGACCACTCAGTGTTCTGAATAGACGACAATTTTATTAAACAAAGGTACTCCTGGCATTATTATTTTTTTTGTATTCGTACCCCCCCCCCCCCCCCCCCCAAATTTTCTCAGTGGATTTAGACGTTTCACAGAATCGACCCCCAGGACTGTCAAATCCGCGGATCTGCGGAAAAATCTCATCCCTGCTTATGGCCTGAGGGACAGAGGAGTTTTTCAGTCTGTTGGTCCTGCACTTAGGAAGGAGCAGTCTGTGGCTGAAGAGGCTCCTCTGGTTGCTGATGACGGTGTACAGAGGGTGACTGGCATCGTCCATAATGTTTAGCAGTTTGTCCAGCGTTTCTCTTCTCTACCACCATCACCAGAGAGTCCAGCTTCATGCCAACCACAGAGCCAGCCTGCCTAATTAGTTTGTCCAATTTCAATTTATTTTCATTTATATAGCGCCAAATCACAACAGAGTTGCCTCAAGGCGCTTCACACAGATAAGGTCTAACCTTACTAACCCCCAGAGCAGCAGTGGTAAGGAAAAACTCCCTCTGAGGAAGAAACCTCAAGCAGACCAGACTCAAAGGGGTGACCCTCTGGTTGGGCCATGCTACGGACAAAAATGACAGAACAATTCACAGCCTGGATGTGTCCTTCTTGGATGTGCTGCCCCCCCAGCACACCATGGTTTAAAAGAGGACGCTGGAGACCACAGACTGGTAGAACATCCACAGGAGTTTCCTGCAGATGCTAAATGACTGCAGCCTCCTCAGGTGGTACAGCCTGCTCTGTCCCTTCCTGTACCCTATAAATTCCTGTATGTATCCTGTAAATTAAGTGAAATAAAAGAGTAGTTTCCACTTGAGATACATTTAGTCTGCCTTAACATCCTGATCCGCCATGTCGTCAAGGTGATGCTTGTTGCCTTCACGCGATGCGCCAGTTTTTGCTTATTGGAACAAACAGCTCAGACAAGGACAAAAACGTATTATGTTAGAGTTAGCAAATGTTTTTGGCCTTTTAAATTTTATTCCAAACGAAAAAAAAAACAAAAAAACAAAACAAAACAAGTGAGCTGACTTTAAGTTAGTGGACCTAAATTGAGTGGAAGTAAGTTGTCTGACAAGCTAATCCAGTAACGAGAAAGTTAGCTTCACTAATTAGCTGTTATCTGAACTGTGCCCACCGCTGCTGTAAAGGGGCTGAATCTTATATCAGCCAAATAACGATGGCAAAAAAATCACCTAAGTAGAGATGGATGATTGCATCAGTACCTTCTAATCTGATTACCTTCTTGCTGCTCTGCCTCATTAGCAGTTCAGATTGGGGGGTAAATTCCATCACTGTAACAGTTTGTTTCTGAACATACTTGAAAACAAACAAATTCCTTCTGTTTTTTTTTTTTTTTAATCGCTAATTGTTGTGTTTTGGCTGAACTGTACAAGCAGCTGAGGTGCCAACCATTTGTCTCTGCATCTGGAATGTTCCAAAAAAAAAAGGAAAACCTAAGGATGATGGAGGAGGATAATTAAGTGTTTACCTCATTACGGATTCTTGCATTTATTTTTCAGTGCATGCACAAAAGTGCTGAAGGTGTATTTTTATTTCTCCAAGACTTTTGTACCACTCTGCAGTTGGCTGCCTGCTTGGCCTAGTGAATGACAACTTGGCCTATTCCACCTTCTGCAGCCTGCTTCGGTATGCACAGTGGCCCCCGGTGATTGATGAATGAGCACGCGAAGAAGAAATCTATCCCCAGGTTACAGCATGGCTCTGGTGATGGATGGCCCCTTCGAGGTCTGAACAGAGCTGATGGGTCATGGACCTTTTTAGAGAGATGGAGTAAGGAGACGTTGGGAGTACGGGACACAATTATTGTAACTGTGCTTCTGTACACAACAGTGGAATTGGAATAAAACAATCAAGAAATGATTGTAGACATCCAGCTTTAATTTAAAAGGTTTAATAAAAATATTAGTGATTACAGGCATTTTTTTAAATGTATCTAGTCCCTCCATTCTTATAGGCTATAAGTAATTGCACAAACTGCAATTAGGATTATTGTCAACAATAACAGTTATTCTCAGTCTTTTTTGTACAAACGTACCTGCGCTCATTCCGTACTGCCAAGACCTCGATCTGATATTTTCTCATACAAACCTGGCACTCCGTTAATAATCCTTTAATATTTAACAGACATGCTGCAGTCATTGTCACATCATCTCGTATTGTGTTTTTTAATAAACGAGTGCAGTAGGAAGTTTGTATTCCTATAGATCATTGGGAGCTAAAAAATTAAATGAAAATAAAAAAGACTATCACAAGATCAATATTTTATAATAATTAGAGCCCGACCGATATGGATTTTTTGAGGCCGATGCCGATAATGATATTTGGATGGAAAAAAGCCAATAATTGATAAATCGTCTGATTTGCCGATAAAATGAGCCGATACTATTTTTTTTTTAATTAATAAAATGTTATTTTTTGGACCCTTAACAAAAAAGGTATGAGCTAAAAGCTGAAGCTTTGTCCTCATATTGATTAACTTTATAACAGAGAAGAATTTTCAAGTTCAAAAAATGCAAAAATGCAATTGGAGCAGTTGGGGGGCTATTCAAACAGGCCAACTAGTAAGATATCACTCCTGAAAACGATCTTTGCCATATCACGTGAGGTAAATCTGCCTTACGATTGGATTTTGGAAAACCATGTGATGGAGAACCAATTCCGGATTGGACACTCACATTGCACCCGTCATCACACATCTTCTATGAGGAGTACCAAGATGGCCGACGGTGGATCGAAAGTCCGTGGAGTCAACTTTTCAGCAAAAAAAGAGAGTAAGTTTCTATGTCATATCATTATAAAGTTATTTACAATTTAGAAAAGCTTGGTCCCAGCCGTCATATACGTCATATACCCAGAGGGTTAATGGCAAACGGCAGTAATTCCCAGAATCCTTCCGGACAACCAGTAAATCTGAATGTTTCAACCTCTTAGCAGTAAACGAAGGTTTTTCATGCTAGAAATAAGGTCTACACAACGTGGGCTTAATAAAAAGCGTGACCGAAGCACATTTGACACATTGCTACATAAACTGAGTTAATCAAACTGAGCTGAACTGAAATAGAAATGTGGGGTGAATGTAATCGCAAAGTTATTACAAACAACATCCTTATAAACTTACTTGTATGCTTTTGTCACCTGATCAGTGCAGTGTGACGACGAACTACGGGGGCCGGTGATGAACACATTTAAGCAGGGATGTAAGCAGCTCTCACTTGAATGGAGTCAGAGCTCCATCTACTGGACAAACGGTACAAGGACATTTTACATTGTCAACACAAACATTATTTCAGTAACTGTTCTGCTTATGAGAAATTATCCGCGTTCTATCGGCAGAATTTTGGCCGATAGTGAGTACTTTGAAAAGAGCTTATATCGGACGATAATATCGGCCGGCCAATATATCGGTCGGGCTCTAATAATAATGCCAAATACCACCACCAGACCAGTTGAATTATAAATAAAATGTGAAATGCCATCACCAGAATGCAGCGATTTCAAATAACACCAGTTGTAATATAAATAATAGAAATCATAACCATTGAAATATACAGTATATAAATATACAGTGTTTAGCACAGCGGTTTAATTTTCCATCAACATATTGTATTTTACAAACTACGAGGTCTGTGAGAAAAGTATCGGACCTTTTTTATTTTTTTCAAAATTATACTATATGGATTTGAATCACGTGCGATTACATCAGCCAACCTTGAACCCTCGTGCGCATGCGTGAGTTTTTTCACGCCTGTCGGTTGCGTCATTCGCCTGTGGACAGGCTTTGAGTGAGCACTGGTCCACCCCTCCCGTCGGAATTCCTTTGTCTGAGAACTTGCTGAGAGACTGCCGCTTTGCTTGATCAAAATTTTTTCAGAAACTGTGAGACACATCCAAGTGGACACCATTTGAGAAATTCATATGGTTTTTGGTGAAAATTTTAACGGCTGATGAGAGATTAAGGAGTGTTACTATCGCTTTAAGGACAGCCCACGGCACCGGAGGGCGCGCCGCACCCCGAGCCGCCGTCGTCAGCCTGTTTCAAGCTGAAAATTTCCAAATTTAAGCCTCTGTTGACCCAGGATGTCGTAAGTGAGCTGAGAAGTTTCAGAAGAGGTCGCAATCAGCAGTTTATCCGGACATTCCACTGTTAAAGGAGATTTTGTAATGAAAGACGTGCGGACGGATTTGCGCGTCGGCACCCAGCCGCTCATGACGCGGCACCACAGGAAAACACCTCCGTTGGAAACATTACAGGACAAGTTGGAACATGCCCAGCTGTTAAACAATTTCTCGGATACTCACTCGACTGAAAGCCGTCGAAAGCCGCCTGAATCTTTCGAATGGTTTCCAATATGGAGGTGTTTCTCTGTGCCGACACACACATCGTTGACACACATTTCTGCTCTCTGTTGTCTTCTGCATTTTGCACTGATGCCTCGTTTCTATTGGATGCTCGAAAATATGTCACACCTGCAGCAGTGAAAGTTGGATTGGGTTCAACTTTGACCGTGGTGAGTTTGACATGAAGTGGCGATGTCCGCTCACATTGGTGCGTCGAACAATTTGGGTTTTTACACGTCATTTTTTATTGAAAATAACGGCTTTATAAATAAGATCGATGTGTGCCATGTTTGCGCACTTGGTGTGAAAGGCCCTTTATTGTTGGAACATGTTAAAATTCAATTTGGCATGACAGAAAACCTTCAATTTGACACCAACATTACACAAATTAATAAATAAGTAATGACATTTTTGTGAGAAAACTAATTTTGGGGTACATTTGGTGGCCATCCTGAGATGGCAGATCCATTATCATGAATAACATCCATTTTGCCATGAATATTACACAAATCAATCAAGTTGGAGCATTTCCATGCAAGAAGTCATGTTGGTGGCTATCTTGGCAAATGGCCACATCTTGATATCTCAAATGGCTAATTGACCAGATTTGGTAAATGCTATATTGGGAATCACCATGCCAAATTTGGTGCTTGTATCAGGAATAGCATAAATTTGCTGTAAAATTTATGTTATCTGCGCCACTAATATTAGTGGCTCATATCCTCATCCCACCCTCTAATCCTACCTGCCCTACATTTACACCAATCATGAAAAAAAAAAAAAAAAAAAAAACATATGGTACTATACTGTAAATCTACCTGGAGTTCACCAGCTCACTGTTGGACTGACAGCGCAGTGAACGGTGGCATCCCTTTACTTGGACAATACTTGTTTCAGAGAATTTCCATAGAGATGAGTGGTGGATATTGAATGTTCAAGAATTTAGTCTCGTCTTTATTCAGCAGAATATCATCCAACATTTATATGAGAAGGGATCCTTAGTAAAGAAACTACGTGTGAAATGGTGAATACAGATCAACCTGACATTAGACAGCAAACTTGTGCAGCAAAGTGAAACGGAACGCTTCTCACAGTTGCCTCTTAGCTGGAGTCATTAAGTAAACAACATCTTGCTTTCTGTGTTTACTTCTTTTAAAATCTGTTGGGACATATGCAGCATGGGTAATGTAGAAATGAAAGAATTTAAATGTGTATGTGGACTTGCCTCTCACTTGGTATTGTGAAAGTACCAATGGTTTGACATTATGTAGCCGTACTGCTCTGTGTACACCTGATCCCGTCAGATCTCAGATGTGAAGCAGAGTAAGTACTACTTGGCTGGCAGAGCACTTAGGAAGACCAAGAGGTGTGTGTGTGTGTGTGTGTGTGTGTGTGTGTGTGTGTGTGTGTGTGTGTGTGTGTGTGTGTGTGTGTGTGTGTGTGTGTGTGTGTGTGTGTGTGTGTGTGTGTGTGTGTGTGTTTGTGTGTGTGTGTGTGTGTGTGTGTGTGTGTGTGTGTGTGTGTGTGTGTGTGTGTGTGTGTGTGTGTGTGTGTGTGTTTCTCTCCATATACAATTGGAGTTTTGTTAGAAAAGGTATCCAGTGGAAAACTTGTGCCAAATCCCAAAGAGGATCTGGACTGGATTTACAATAGTAATGCCAACAAACTGGGAGCAGACAAAAGAAGAACAGCAACCAATACTGTAATCTTAAAATTAGGATATTTGTTGTTAACATTGCAAGGGTTACATTGGAAATGCAGTGCAGCTAAAGTTCTACCAGAGGACTCAAATCTTTAAGTAGACACTCAAAATTGGTTAATTAACAGCAGCTTTAAACTCTAAATGAAGCAGGTGTTTCCATTTGTCATCAGCTCTCAACCAGTAGGAATCATGCACATTTCTTAAAACATCAATGTTCTTACTCATCTCTTGCTGTTTATAGATCACTGACAAGACGTCCCCTCCTCCACCCACCAGATGGTCACTGTCCTCTGCCTGGGGACAGGCTCTGCCCCTGCCATTTCTATTGGCAGGATTCGCACTCATCCAATCTACTCTCTGCAATGAAGGGGACAAATTTAATACATCATAGACTTAACTTTCTGTGCATTGATCTTGTCTCATTAACATGATAAATTTTAACTTTTGGTCCTTTTGGTAGAAATACACTAGGTATATAAACGCATGTAACAAACCCATAAAGAAACACTTCCTCTGAGACGTCAGATCAGGATGGGTCTGGGTGTATGTGCTGGTGCCACACGTTGCTCACAACAGAGCGCATTGAAAGATTTAATTTCATAATATGCAAGTGCTATAAATAGCTAATGTAGAGCAGGTAGCTTAGTGGGATTTAGAGAGAGACCAATAGTTTGAAGCACTTCATAATAAGTACACACTATGAAGCATTTAATTAATTATAAGATGTCATGATTTGCAAAGCATTGTTCATACATTAATTCTCATAAATAAATCATTTTTAAACAATTATAAATGTCATCTTCTTGGTAAATAAGCCCAGCTAATGATGTTTTAATCATTTCTAAATGAAGTAATATTTCACTTTCAGCAAATGCTAAGGAATTTATTTATATATGGTTTATAGAACATGAACGTTAATGATTAATAAACTATTTAGACCTTCATTTAAGCTCTTTATAAATGTAATGATTTAGACACACACTAATAGTTAGTGTGTTAATACATCTATTCCAAACACCACTACTGCCAAAAACCTATCATGGTACATTTGGAAAGTTTATCCACAATATTTCCAAAAATACAAGTCGGAGTAGTTTATAGTCACATGCTATGCTTAGCATTAAATCAATCAATCAATCAAATTTTTTTTTTATATAGCGCCAAATCACAACAAACAGTTGCCCCAAGGCGCTTTATATTGTAAGGCAAGGCCATACAATAATTATGTAAAACCCCAACGGTCAAAACGACCCCCTGTGAGCAAGCACTTGGCTACAGTGGGAAGGAAAAACTCCCTTTTAACAGGAAGAAACCTCCAGCAGAACCAGGCTCAGGGAGGGGCAGTCTTCTGCTGGGACTGGTTGGGGCTGAGGGAGAGAACTAGGAAAAAGACATGCTGTGGAGGGGAGCAGAGCTCGATCACTAATGATTAAATGCAGAGTGGTGCATACAGAGCAAAAAGAGAAAGAAACACTCAGTGCATCATGGGAACCCCCCAGCAGTCTACGTCTATAGCAGCATAACTAAGGGATGGTTCAGGGTCACCTGATCCAGCCCTAACTATAAGCTTTAGCAAAAAGGAAGGTTTTAAGCCTAATCTTAAAAGTAGAGAGGGTGTCTGTCTCCCTGATCTGAATTGGGAGCTGGTTCCACAGGAGAGGAGCCTGAAAGCTGAAGGCTCTGCCTCCCATTCTACTCTTACAAACCCTAGGAACTACAAGTAAGCCTGCAGTCTGAGAGCGAAGCGCTCTATTGGGGTGATATGGTACTACGAGGTCCCTAAGATAAGATGGGACCTGATTATTCAAAACCTTATAAGTAAGAAGAAGAATTTTAAATTCTATTCTAGAATTAACAGGAAGCCAATGAAGAGAGGCCAATATGGGTGAGATATGCTCTCTCCTTCTAGTCCCCGTTAGTACTCTAGCTGCAGCATTTTGAATTAACTGAAGGCTTTTTAGGGAACTTTTAGGACAACCTGATAATAATGAATTACAATAGTCCAGCCTAGAGGAAATAAATGCATGAATTAGTTTTTCAGCATCACTCTGAGACAAGACCTTTCTAATTTTAGAGATATTGCGTAAATGCAAAAAAGCAGTCCTACATATTTGTTTAATATGCGCTTTGAATGACATATCCTGATCAAAAATGACTCCAAGATTTCTCACAGTATTACTAGAGGTCAGGGTAATGCCATCCAGAGTAAGGATCTGGTTAGACACCATGTTTCTAAGATTTGTGGGGCCAAGTACAATAACTTCAGTTTTATCTGAGTTTAAAAGCAGGAAATTAGAGGTCATCCATGTCTTTATGTCTGTAAGACAATCCTGCAGTTTAGCTAATTGGTGTGTGTCCTCTGGCTTCATGGATAGATAAAGCTGGGTATCATCTGCGTAACAATGAAAATTTAAGCAATACCGTCTAATAATACTGCCTAAGGGAAGTATGTATAAAGTGAATAAAATTGGTCCTAGCACAGAACCTTGTGGAACTCCATAATTAACTTTTTAGTCTGTGAAGAAGATTCCCCATTTACATGAACAAATTGTAATCTATTAGACAAATATGATTCAAACCACTGCAGCGCAGTGCCTTTAATACCTATGGCATGCTCTAATCTCTGTAATAACATTTTATGGTCAACAGTATCAAAAGCAGCACTTAGGTCTAACAGATCAAGCACAGAGATGAGTCCACTGTCCGAGGCCATAAGAAGATCATTTGTAACCTTCACTAATGCTGTTTCTGTACTATGATGAATTCTAAAACCTGACTGAAACTCTTCAAATAGACCATTCCTCTGCAGATGATCAGTTAACTGTTTTACAACTACCCTTTGAAGAATTTTTGAGAGAAAAGGAAGGTTGGAGATTGGCCTATAATTAGCTAAGATAGCTGGGTCAAGTGATGGCTTTTTAAGTAATGGTTTAATTACTGCCACCTTAAAAGCCTGTGGTACATAGCCAACTAACAAAGATAGATTGATCATATTTAAGATCGAAGCATTAAATAATGGTAGGGCTTCCTTGAGCAGCCTGGTAGGAATGGGGTCTAATAAACATTTTGATGGTTTGGATGAAGTAACTAATGAAAATAACTCAGACAGAACAATCGGAGAGAAAGAGTCTAACCAAATACCGGCATCACTGAAAGCAGCCAAAGATAACGATACGTCTTTGGGATGGTTATGAGTAATTTTTTCTCTAATAGTTAAAATTTTGTTAGCAAAGAAAGTCATGAAGTCATTACTAGTTAAAGTTAATGGAATACTCAGCTCAATAGAGCTCTGACTCTTTGTCAGCCTGGCTGCAGTGCTGAAAAGAAACCTGGGGTTGTTCTTATTTTCTTCAATTAGTGATGAGTAGAAAGATGTCCTAGCTTTACGGAGGGCTTTTTTATAGAGCAACAGACTCTTTTTCCAGGCTAAGTGAAGATCTTCTAAATTAGTGAGAAGCCATTTCCTCTCCAACTTACGGGTTATCTGCTTTAAGCTACGAGTTTGTGAGTTATACCACCGAGTCAGGCACTTCTGATTTAAAGCTCTCTTTTTCAGAGGAGCTACAGCATCCAAAGTTGTCTTCAATGAGGATGTAAAACTATTGATGAGATACTCTATCTCACTTAGAGTTTAGGTAGCTACTCTGCACTGTGTTGGTATATGGCATTAGAGAACATAAAGAAGGAATCATATCCTTAAACCTAGTTACAGCGCTTTCTGAAAGACTTCTAGTGTAATGAAACTTATTCTCCACTGCTGGGTAGTCCATCAGAGTAAATGTAAATGTTATTAAGAAATGATCAGACAGAAGGGAGTTTTCAGGGAATACTGTTAAGTCTTCTATTTCCATACCATTTTGGGGCAACTGTTTGTTGTGATTTGGCGCTATATAAGAAAAAAGTTGATTGATTGATTGATACCATAAGTCAGAACAAGATCTAAGATATGATTAAAGTGGTGGGTGGACTCATTTACATTTTGAGCAAAGCCAATTGAGTCTAATAATAGATTAAATGCAGTGTTGAGGCTGTCATTCTCAGCATCTGTGTGGATGTTAAAATCGCCCACTATAATTATCTTATCTGAGCTAAGCACTAAGTCAGACAAAAGGTCTGAAAATTCACAGAGAAACTCACAGTAACGACCAGGTGGACGATAGATAATAACAAATAAAACTGGTTTTTGGAACTTCCAATTTGGATGGACAAGACTAAGAGTCAAGCTTTCAAATGAATTAAAGCTCTGTCTGGGTTTTTGATTAATTAATAAGCTGGAATGGAAGATTGCTGCTAATCCTCCGCCCCGGCCTGTGCTACGAGCATTCTGACAGTTAGTGTGACTCGGGGGTGTTGACTCATTTAAACTAACATATTCATCCTGCTGTAACCAGGTTTCTGTAAGGCAGAATAAATCAATATGTTGATCAATTATTATATCATTTACCAACAGGGACTTAGAAGTTTAATAGACCACATTTAACTGTTTTAGTCTGTGGTGCAGTTGAAGGTGCTATATTATTTTTTTCTTTTTGAATTTTTATGCTTAAATAGATTTTTGCTGGTTATTGGTAGTCTGGGAGCAGACACCGTCTCTACGGGGATGGGGTAATGAGGGGATGGCAGGGGGAGAGAAGCTGCAGAGAGGTGTGTAAGACTACAACTCTGCTTCCTGGTCCCAACCCTGGATAGTCACGGTTTGGAGGATTTAAGAAAATTGGCCAGATTTCTAGAAATGAGAGCTGCTCCATCCAAAGTGGGATGGATGCCGTCTCTCCTAACAAGACCAGGTTTTCCCCAGAAGCTCTGCCAATTATCTATGAAGCCCACCTCATTTTTTGGACACCACTCAGACAGCCAGCAATTCAAGGAGAACATGCGGCTAAACATGTCACTCCCAGTCCGATTGGGGAGGGGCCCAGAGAAAACTACGGAGTCCGACATTGTTTTTGCAAAGTTACACACTGATTTAATGTTAATTTTAGTGACCTCCGATTGGCGTAACCGGGTGTCATTACTGCCGACGTGAATTACAATCTTACCAAATTTACGCTTAGCCTTAGCCAGCAGTTTCAAATTTCCTTCAATGTCGCCTGCTCTGGCCCCCGGAAGACAATTGACTTTGGTTGCTGGTGTCGCTAACTTCACATTTCTCAAAACAGAGTCGCCAATAACCAGAGTTTGATCCTCGACGGGTGTGTCGCTGAGTGGGGAAAAACGGTTAGAAATGTGAACGGGTTGGCGGTGTACGCGGGACTTCTGTTTAGAACTACGCTTCCTCCTCACAGTCACCCAGTCGGCCTGCTTTCCCGGCTGCTCGGGATCTGCCAGAGGGGAACTAACGGCGGCTAAGCTACCTTGGTCCGCACCGACTACAGGGGCCTGGCTAGCTGTAGAATTTTCCACGGTGCGGAGCCGAGTCTCCAATTCGCCCAGCCTGGCCTCCAAAGCTATGAATAAGCTACACTTATTACAAGTACCGTTACTGCTAAAGGAGGCCGAGGAATAACTAAACATTTCACACCCAGAGCAGAAAAGTGCGGGAGAGACAGGAGAAGCCGCCATGCTAAATCAGCTAAGAGCTAGTAGCTGCGCTAAGCTAGCGGATTCCTAAAAACACGCAAAGTGAATAATGTGTAAATAATTTAGAGGTGATTCAGCAGAAGGAGTGCTTTAGTTAAGGCACGTGGAGATAACACTGTGAAACAAATCGTAATCTAGATAACTAGATCAATCTAACTGCGCAGATTAAACAGCTAACAGATACAGCAAAACACTGCTGTGCTCCGGAACAGGAAGTGATACAATACCGCAGTGAGAGCCAACCACCAGTAGAGGCAAGCAAGAGCAGAAGATTAAATCTTTTAATGAATATGTGTTCTAAATTTCTGTTGCCATAGATGACTAAACTACATGAGTTAATTCCATCTTTAAGAAAGTTTAAATTGTTCAATACATATTTGTATGTTTTGTAGCACTTTGTTGGATGTGTTTCCCTTTTGTTGGAACAATTCGGAGACTTTACATGTCTTTCGGTACTTCTGACCTTTACAACTCATTAATTATTGCTTTGTAAAGCATAGAAAGTTCTCACTTAGATAAACTCCTACAATACACTTAACTGACTTGTAACCTGAATGAATCATGAATTACAGTATTAGCATTTGTAATAGATGTTTTAACACGCTCACTAGCTATTAGTGTATGTCTAAAACACTACATTTCTAAAGGCATGCATAAATGTAGGCCTAAATAGTTTGTTAATCATCAACTTTCACTTTCTGATTTTAATCTCTTGGGTTGACCATCTGCTTGTTGACCTGGATTACTAGCTTGCTGCTTCCCTCAAGGACACTGTTTGCTATTGGACTGCCTTTGTGTGTGACAAACCATTGCCTGTGTGAGTGGTAATCTTCCAAATGAGGCACATGTGAAACACAAAAAAGTTGCAGTTCCTTGACTGGCTGTTTGAATCTGGCTCCAAAAAGGAGCAGAATTCCTGAGACACCCATGTTACAATGTGCATGTTTAGAGAATAAATGAACACCTTTACAGTCTGGTACAAAAAAGTGGTTTTGGTCTCAATAACTAGCATCCCCCTCCATGACCACTGTGCATTGTTGGGGGTCAATGTTTTTTCTAAATCCTTCGGGCGTTTTTTGTTGCATCACATCTTGATTCATCTTTGTCAATCTTGAACAAACTTGGTATGTGTCGTAGTTATGGCCATCTTCTACACACGCTTTGAAATCGGGGTGAAATTTTCAAACTGTTTCAAATTTCATTCTGATTTGCAAAACCATAGCTGGTCCTTCCGAGTAACTTCCGAGTGTTCATAGACTTAACGGCTTCAATTATGTTAGAACTTCTTTAAACAGGGTATTCTTAGTGAGTACGGCTCCATCATCGCATTTGTGATCTCCAGCACTTACTGGGTCGTTTCGCAGCCGAGTGTTACGGCTGAGATGAGGATCAGCACCTCTAAATCTGAGACCATGGTTATCAGCAGGAAACCAGTGGATTGCCTACTCCGGGTAGGGATTGAGGTCTTGCCCCAAGTGAAGGAGTTCAAGTACCTCAGGGTCTTGTTCACGAGTGAGGGGACAATGCCGTGTGAGATTGGCCGGAGAATCGGCACAGTACGGATGGTATTACATGTGCTCGACTGAATTGTTGTAGGCTATTGTTCAATACAAATTCCACAGACCTACACATGTGGCTAATAGCCTAAAGGAAAAAAAAATACCAACGGCAGGCAGAGGAGAAAAGTTTTCACCTACCATTGTTGCCTTCATACCAGCACAATGTGCCTAATGTTGTGGTTAAGACAAAAAGTATTGATGTTGTTGCTGTCCAGGGCCCGTGTCCGCCATGGGTTAAGCTAGGAGTGCCGGGTCATTAGTTTAGCCGTCCCCATTGCTATTCCTCAGGTAGTTCTTTAGGCGATGCAGACTTCACTTCTTTCCAGTTCCACTTGTGGCTATTTGGGCAGCAAAAACTGATCGATTTCATCAACTTGAAACCGACTACACTCATTAGAGTACAAGGACGTCATCATGACATCGTTGAAGGTGATGTCGTTGAACGTCACATTTACATTTGTGAAATGTCAAATATTATTTAGTGTAAAACAATCAGGTATGTTTATGAATGTTTATTTTCTTTTATGAGTGAAATATGTAATCACATAAATGCTAAAACACCAGACTTCTGGTCATTTTGCTGTTCAGGGCTTTGATGAACAGTAGTACAAAGGAGTTGTTAAAACAGTTGAATCTGCACCGAGGAACTCTGTAGCATCTACCTGAGGAAAGGAAGTGGTACTCGGGGGGGCATGAGAAGGATCTAAAATGATTTTCCGGACATGTCTGATGGTCTCATCAGGCACAGCCTGACGTGAGTAGGGTTGTCTGACTCCCATGATTTTTATTGCTCTTTGTGTTAGTCTGCATTAACATTGTCTGTTTTCTTGGTGTTGATGGTCAGGAAGTGTTTACTACACCACTCAAGAAAGTTTTGGATATCCCTTCCAAGAAAGTTTTGGATATCCCTTCTTAGAAATTTCTCTATCTAATATGTCTGACATGAGTTCCAATATAGCCATGCTATTAGAAACCTTTGTCATATAATTCTTAGCACTGATGCATGTGCATTTGTTAGTGTACATTGTGAATGGGATTGGAGAAATAATGCACTCCTGGGGGGTGCCAGTGCTGCTAAGTGGTTCAAACAGAGTCCCATTCACCCAGACCTGCTGAGTGCCACTGGTTAAGAATGAATGATTCCATTGAATGATTAAAGGGTTAATATTCATCTGCTTCAGTGTCTGTAGACCATGAGGCTGCAGAGTGTTGAAGGCTGAACTGAAGTCCACAAACAACAGTCTGGCATTGGCCCTAGGATTCTCCATGGTTAGTCACTTGGTGCACTAAGCTGTTGACTGCATCACCAATGCCTCTGTGTTGTTTGCAGGCGAACCGAGGTCTTGGCCTGTAATGTTTTCAACATGAGCTTCTCCATATGTTTCATCACAACAGAAGTTAAACGAGCAGGTCTCAAGTCATTATTCTCCTGTGAACATGGTTTCTTTAGGAAAGGTAGAATGATTGGCTTTTTCCATTGTGATGATACAGAATGAGAGTCTAAAGACTTCTGGAAGATAGATTTCCAGGTGGGTGTTAAAATCCATCTGCAAAGGATCTTAATATAAAAAAACAAATACCATCTGGACCTGTGACTTTATCAGTATTATTATTTTTTCTTTATTGACAGACTTAATGTTGTCGCATCCACCTCACAACAGAAAGACCTTGGGTCCTGGATGGGAACCACCCAGGAAGTGAACTGGTAGGTGGGCATCTTCTTGGCCTTCTCCATCTGCTGAGGTCCTCAACACTGAGGCACCTGCATGTTGGATCATAAACAATGAAAAATGACACATGGCCAACTAATGTTCCCTCACAACGTGATACTCCTACCCAACTATCCTCCATAGACACTTATTACCAAAGATATTGTGTTGTTGTTGTCTCAGGCTATTGGTTAGCATCCAAGTCTCACAACCATATAGGAAGCACCAGGACCCTCAAGACTTGGCCCTTCATAGACTTGCCTATATGTCGACAGTGTTAAATACAACTGCATGGGCTTCCACTACGTGTTGGTGTCATGGCAATATGGAAATGAACACACATGGCAGGATGTGACTCTGAGTCCAAAATACAACATGATCACGGTTAAGACATAGCTGTTCATCCACCGCTAAGCCTAAAGCCCCCGTCACACATAGCAAAAATGTGCAGGAACCAGCCCGACACGGCAAATATTGCCATAATCCGACACAGTTGGGAGGAAAAGAGGTGTGGTCAGCCGCGTCAGAATGCATCTGGATTACCTCGTCCACACCTGCACGATGGCATCCAAAGTGCAGGTAGACAACAGGCAGATGACACAGACTGCCCAATGTCCAAACATCTGGATGGTAAACACTGGACCAGAGTGGGGGGAGGGCTGCGTTCATGTGTGCGCAAGTGCGCAGCACGCGTGTGTGTGTGGTGCGTGTGCCTGCAATTATGGGGCTGCAATTATCACTCAGCTGTGTGTGTGTGTGTGTGTGTGCATAATGCCGCATGAGCCACTAAATACGTGTGTGCCACTGGGCGGCTTTGCTGAAAGTTTGCTGGCAGTGGGCCAAGCAGTCCCACCATGCGTCAGACGGAGCCTTTCCAGAGAACTTTAATTTCTTTTTTGTGTGTGTGTTTTGGCTCACTTCAGTACAACACAACTCTGGACACCGCGATGGTTGGATTTTCACATGGGATGTATTTTTACATTGTTGATTCCAGCACACAGCAGCCGGTTGAGAGGATTTTAACCACAGGCTGCAGTCACCACACTGCACTCCTGGACTACTGTTGGAGGTGAGATTCATGTGTATTAATGCTGTCACGGCTTGGCACAACAGTTCCATATCATATCAATGATCATATATACAGCGTGAGATCCGTTCAGCTCCAAGCCTGATGCGTGCAATGACGCGTTACTGCGTATGAGACCACGCAGCTGCCCGTGTATATAGAGATATGATGGAGATAATAGTTAACATTATTTACGTCGCCCATGGGAAGGAATGGACAAATATCTGTACTGTAAGGTCTATTGTGGATCTAACAGAAGATTTGTGGTGGCGTGCTCGCACCTTATTATACATGGCACATGCAGGTTATGCCGACAGGCGTTGCTGTGCCAGATCCATCTCGAGGTTCCCTCGTATGCGCTCAAATCATTTCGGATCCTGTTTTTCCACCATCGGAATATGTAAATTCCGGTCAGATGGTCATCAGATTGCACATGGACCGCCGTTGGATAGGTGTCCCATCTCGACGGCACCCGGAGGGTTTTTAACATGTGCATCACACTCGGGGACGCCGGGTTATTTTGACCAACTGTGTGGACTCTCGCAGATGGCTGCCAGAACGCTTTGGAACTGAAACCCGACACTTTTCGGATACGCGCTGATTTGTCATTCTGCATGATTCTGGCTATGTGTGACGAGGGTATAAGTGAGACAGCATGAATGACAACTTCACGCCCTAAACAAGGTTTTATATGGGAGGCAGGCTGCTCCTTGTGTAATCTGTTGGTGTTCCACTTTCTGGGCCACGTATTTGATCATCCTCCTACAGCGAATTAAATGGAAATCAATCACGATGATGCACAGGGAGTGTGGAGAGTCTGACAGAAAATAATATAATCTGTGTTTTTATTATCGCAGGAGATGCAGCAGAAGCTCCTGCGGGCTGCCGATGATTTTGGGGAAAATATCACATCTGACAGGTTTAGCCCTGTGAACATGAAGTGTTCTTAATGGGCTTGGCTCCTTGATGTGAATTCCTTTCTATAAACATGTAATGAATACTTCTATATTAGTTGCATGCACTTAAAGCAAAACCAATGATCAACTATTCTCTCAGCGCAGCAAATACGTATGGTAATGAATCTCCACAGAAATTGAAGAGATTCATTACTGTGCTCCTACAACAGCTACCTTGGCCAGCTTCCATGCAGCCATAAAAGTTGCATACAATGGCTTCCTTTATGAGCATCTGCAATATTTTTTCACTCTGTGAACATGCTCATCTTCCACATCAACACATCTACACATGCAAGAGTGTGAGAAAAGCAAAAGTACCTGTCATTTGCTCTCTGAGTGTCACAAGTCGGTTTTTCAGCAGTATACCACCCAGTAGTGTCCATCAGGCTGCGCTGCAGTAGTGATAAATTGGCATGGATTAAATGACAGCCCTGGAGCAGATTCAGTTTTGCTGGAGATATGGTGAGTCTCTTCACACGGAAATTAATACAACCTCCATCCTCAAAATAAAGTCTTTATGTATCGGATTCACAGACAAGTCTGTCACTTCAGTTTGCAACTCATAAATCAGTCGTAGACTCTCAGAAATACATGCATTCTTGTGCTTACGTGCAGCACATATATTCATATACGGTATTACAGTGTGTGTATTCTCTTGCATCCATATATATCCTCACTCATGCATAAATGCATCCTCATGCACCCCTAAATAGAGTAGAATATGATTTCATTGGTGCATACTTATGTTTTACTCATGCAGGTTCATGGGAAGTACAATCAGAATTAAAGAACAGGAAATACATGTAACTGGGAATAGTGCCCAACTTTTTGTTGATACTGCAAATTAGTGATGGGTAATCCATTCTGTTGCATGTTTTGACCCATATTCTGAAGTGTTTTGTTGCATGCATATTCTGGGACAATGTTTGAAACACTGGTGTTTCTTTCATTAATTCATTTTCTATACCCAGTTACTCCAATCAAGGAGCCTATTCCAGCAGTCACAGGGCCTGTGGTAGGGTACACCCTGGGGTGTGAACTCACACATGAAGAGACCATGCAAACTCCACCCAGAAAGGACCAGACGGGAAGTGATCCCTTACTGGTGTTGCACAGGTTTCTAAATATTTCACAGCAGTGTTTCAAGAAAGTACCACCAGAATTAAAGAATAGCCAGAACGTGTGACTGGGGATGGTATAAAATTTTTTCAATATTATTTCAAATTTGTGATGGCTAATTCAAAACACTGCTCCAAAAAAAAAAGTTTGGAAATCCTTGGAACTCTTGCGTTTTGAGCATTGGCGAATGCTGACACCTGCTGGGTGCTTGAGGAATGAGCATCTATATCAAATTCTAAATATCACATTTAAAGGCTATGCAAGGCAGCCGATCTGCTCTGTGTAAGCTTGATCCCGTCAGATCTTAGAAGCTAAGCAGTGCGGGACCTGATTAGTACTTGGATGGGAGACCCCTTTGGAACACCAGCAGCTGTGTGTGTTTCTCCAGGTAAAACTGGAGTTGCGTCAGGAAGGGCATCTGGTGTAAAACTTATGCCAAATACCAATGCGGATCTGGTTGTATCCGCTGTGGCGACCCCGAACACAAAATGGGAGCAGCCGAATGGACAACAACAACATTTAAAGGCTATGCAATCAGAGCAGGCCTCTCTCTACTAGGGATAGTGGAGACATATCTGGTCTGATACCAATTCTGGAAGCTTCAGCATCTGCGGATGCAATACTTTTTTCTCTGTATTAACACAACTAATCTGTTGTTTTAATAAATATATTTCTCTGGGTGTAATTTGCAAACCTAGCCATTAAACAAAATATCAACAAACTGTGAAACAAATATTCTGCAATAGAAGACATGGAATGGGTGGGATTTTTGAACTGTCCAATACAGACATTTTGGTCATTATGAGGCAAATACCAAACCAAAATATCAGATGTCTATTAGTTTGTATGTTGCATGATTTTATTATTACCACGTGTGCACATAACTGGTGCTCAAATGTTTTGTGCTTGCTAAAAATAAATGATGTGTGACAGAAATTATGGAACGAAGCCCTCAGGAGGAGAGTGATGATAGCAGATTGTAGGGAAAGTGTTTTCTGCTGAGCGCCATTTATTTTTAGCAGACACGAACACCTGAGCACCAGTTATGCGCACGCCTGAATATGACTATTGTTACTTCTTTACATTACACCTCTGGTATACAGTATGCCTCACCCATTTAGCACTGGATGCTTTTTCTCAGTGTGTATCTTTACATCTGATCTCTTATATAAATGCTTAAAGTGGCTGTTACACATTTTTTAAACAGATTGACCTTTGCGTCTCAAGTACACACTTGTGTTTTAATGCAACAAAGACCTACGCACCGTGCTGGTCAACAAGCATTTACTGAAATGACTAATTAGTTTCTTGTTAGTGTATACGACAGTGTAAATGACCTTGCTTCAGTTTTCTTATCACAAATTAGTTCACAAGCTTTTATTATTCTGTTTCAACAACAGTACGCTTAATGCTCTTATTTTGAATGGTCGGAAACAGCAAGGTGTAGTAAATTGGTTGCAACTGCTGAAAAACTGCAGCAGCGCGAACTCCGAGGTGCAGAGAGAGAAAATGTGCTCCGTGATTGACACGGCTAAAAACTAATTTTAAGTTGCAAAACGGTCTCGTAGCACCTGGTTGACGAGGGAACAAGTTTGGTATGATAGTTCTGTTTTGTAAAGATAAGTTTGCTATATTACACGAAGTTTGGAGTTTGCTTTTCAGGGTGATGCTTATTAGTTAACACCCACTAGAGGGTGCTAGTGCACGTTGGTAAAAGATATTCTCATGGTTGATTCGCCTTTGTAATGAAAGGACACAGACAATCAAAACATGTTTTATTTTAATTTATGAAACAGACAAATGGTTAAAGGACAATGTTAAAAAGGTTTAATAAGTATATGGTAATTTGCACTCAAGATAGAGATTGTTAAGGATGAATAGGTAATAAATAAGGGAAGGAAATAAGGTAAAAACATACTGTTTGAGTTACTAATGATAGTGTGTTGTGTATTTGTGTAGCTCTTACGGTGTGTTCACAGTACAAGGCTGTTCAATAAAAGGATTGTGGACCATCAGTTCGAGAGACCATCTTTTCAACCGGGGACGCTATAGGCAGCGTGCTCTCTCAGCTTGAGTCAGACCCCCAGACAAAGCAGCTAATAACCGAGAGGCACGGTTTGTGCACATGCACGCACACACATAGTGCACGGGACATGAGGTACAAAAAGAAGAAATCTTACTGCATATTTGACATGCAGTTTTATCGACGTGGCAAGTACTGTGAGCATGCCACAGCTGTTTTAATGGCTGAACCATTAAGTGCCTTTGGGGCCGCTGATTTTGATGTTGCTTCAGGATAAGGCAATCTGGACAAAATGGCTGCTTCTCTCTCTCTCTTTCCTTCTCTGTCTCTCACTTTCTTATTCCCTATGCGCTTTGAGTCTGATGGATAACTGCCCAGACCTAAGTTGCTTCTGGGAGTGGAAGGTTTGGCGTAAGAGCATGACTGCCTGTTCAAAGCAAAGGGGGGGATTTTTTTTTTTTTTTAAAGGGGGCTGTGAGGGGATTTCTCTCAATCATGAAACACAAACTGCTTTGCAAGCCGAGCGCCAACATCTCTCAAAACATAGTCATTCCTGCATGTGAGATTGGCATCACGCTCACACTGCTCCGAGGACAGCCACTTAGCTGTTTGGATGGGTAGTCGATTTAGAACACTTGCTTTTTTTTTTTATTTTTACAGCAAGCGTTTGACAGTAGACCAGGAAGTGGTGGCACCGAGGTTCCTTGATGTGGCTGGTAACTGACGTACAGCTTCAGCCATGTTAGTGTTGCATTAGTAGAAAAATTTGAGGTTCAGCTAGGGGCCTTCTCAGTAGCTTCAGTAAAAGCTCCAATTTTGCGCTCACTCTGCCTGGTAAACGGCGAGCTGCAAAAACATCCACTGATCATACGAGCTTTCTACTCCGTGTAATCAAGAATGGATGCATTAGAGGGGTTTTTTTTTTTTTTTTTTGGGCATCTTCAAAAAGAATGTTTTCAGGGCAGAGAGAATGCCTGCCTCTGATGTGCAAGCAGGGTGTGACTATCTGCTGAGGAAGAACTTGGAGCGTTCTGGGTTTTTAGCTGTAAGTTTATTGAGGAGATGTTTGTGTTGATGGAAGAAAGGAGCATGAGGTTGTTACATTTTTTTGGCATTCTTCTGCATAGTGAAATGCTCCCATGTGCACCTCTGCATAAATATTCATCTTCCTTTGTTTTGCATCCACAGTTGATGTGCTTTCATCTATCTGCAGTTGCACTTTCAGAAAATGGATCAGGGCTGGGCTGCAAACAGCACAACAGTGTTAGCATACAGCTTCATTTGGTTCAGACCTACTCTGATGCAAGTATCAGTCCTGCACATGGATTGTTGAGTGTGAAAAATATTTTTGGAACAACAGGTTGTGCGTTCAAACCATGGTCAGGACACATACCCAGTAATGGTCCCCCCATGCAAACCCCCAGCCTACCTCGGAGCATTGAGAGACATATAAATGAAGCCATATTGGCTCAGACATCACCCGGGTTAACAGGGTTCACGTCAGCTGTTGAGGAAACAGGACACACGGATTGGAAATGGGCTACTGGAACAAGACATACATGGACAAGGACTGACAACATGGAACTGCTGGAATGCTCCTATGACGGCAAACCCAATGAGAGAGGTTACATTTCAATGCATGTTGGAACTATGGACAAACAGGAGACCAACCTCCACACTGACCAAGAAGTACTTAGTAGCTTAGTGTTCTAACATCAGTAGAAGGAAGCTACTATCTACTACTCTCTACTCATCATCCAAACCAATGAGCTCATATACACCACTGCCACAGTAATCCTTGACACACTTGGGTATAAGATCAAGAATGCCCCTCAAAGGGAGAGCCCTCCATGTAGAAGAAGATTTGAAGCCCAAATCTGGAAAACCTGGAAGGAAGTTAGCCAACTAACAAAGGTACATAGTAAGGGCATCATGAGAGACAGGTCCTGCATGCATAAGAAGTACAACAAGATGTCCATAACTGAGGCCCTAGGAACTGTATATATGTATGTATAGTAATGTGCAAACTATGACAGAGTGAGGCAGCTGAGAGAGGTGGTGATGTGATTTTATTATCTCACATTCACCTGAATAAGTATCGGAGAGGAACAGGTTGATAGCACTGTTTATCTGTCCGAACATTTGCCACTATATCTCCAGTGTCCTTGGGCCCAAAGTAAACAAACATTCGCACATGAATAGTCCAAGTTGGAAGGTGATAATCACCATAGCAACAGTGACCTGGTTTGCATATTAATTAGGTCATCAGGCCAGTGAATGCAAAAATCACATTTTGGCTCATACTTGGCCTATCCATCCATTCATTTTGCTAAACCTACTTATTCCAGTTCAGGGTGACAGGGAGGAGGGGGATGGAACCTATCACAGGGGTCATTTGGAAAGAGGTGGGGTACACTCTAGAAAGGTCGCCAGTCTATTACAGGACCAACATTTATAGACAAACTCATTTACACTCACTTATACACGGTCAATTTAGAGTCACCAATTTACCTAACCTACATGTCTTCGGAAGTGGGAGGAAACCGAATCACCCCAAGGGAACCCACGCAAACTCCACACAGAAAGGACCAGTTCAGAACCTAATCTGGGACCTTCTCACTGTGAAGCAACTGTGCTCACCACGCAGCCACCAAGAGGCGTCATACTTTGGCTACACACACAAAATATTAACACAATGTATAACTGACTCCAAGGCACCCCGTTACATATTTGATGACCGAGTTCATAATATTCTAATGTGGGTGGGGGGGATTTGTCCGATCACTCCTTCTTGTTTTATGAACAGAGAAGCAGCATCACTCCCAAAGACCAACAGTCTCTTGATGTTCTGAAGTCATAAAAAGCAGCACTTATCTGAAGAAGTTTTATTTATTCATAAGTCCTAGCTCAGAATGTTACAGTCAGAAGCTCTCATATTTCTTATTTTCATATTGTTTTTCTGGACTTACATGTCAGTCACCGCTCAGTGAATTTGCTTCACATGTAATGTGCTGCAAGTACTGAACCTTGAACTAATGCTCTTCATATCAATATACAGTAGTGTTCAGAATAATAGTAGTGCTATGTGACAAAAAGATTAATCCAGGTTTTGAGTATATTTCTTATTGTTACATGGGAAACAAGGTACCAGTAGATTCAGTAGATTCTCACAAATCCAACAAAACCAAGCATTCATGATATGCACACTCTTAAGGCTATGGAATTGGGCTATTAGTAAAAAAAGTAGAAAAGGGGGTGTTCACAATAAAAGTAGCATTGAACTATTATGTTCAAACTGCTTTTTTAGCAATCCTGTGAATCACTAAACCAGTATTTAGTTGTATAACCACATTTTTTCATGATTTCTTCACATCTGCGAGGCATTAATTTTGTTGGTTTGGAACCAAGATTTTGCTCATTTACTAGTGTGCTTGGGGTCATTGTCTTGTTGAAACACCCATTTCAAGGGCATGTCCTCTTCAGCATAAGGCAACATGACCTCTTCAAGTATTTTGACATATCCAAACTGATCCATGATACCTGGTATGGGATATATAGGCCCAACACCATAGTAGGAGAAACATGCCCATATCATAATGCTTGCAACACCATGCTTCACTGTCTTCACTGTGAACTGTGGCTTGAATTCAGAGTTTGGGGGTCGTGTCACAAACTGTCTGCGGCCCTTGGACCCAACAAGAACAATTTTACTTTCATGAGTCCACAAAATATTCCTCCATTTCTCTTTAGGCCAATTGATGTGTTCTTTGGCAAATTGTAACCTCTTCTGCACGTCTTTTATTTAACAGAGGGACTTTGTGGGGGATTCTTGCAAATAAATTAGCTTCACACAGGCGTCTTCTAACTGTCACAGCACTTACAGGTAACTGTAAGAGCCTTTGCCATTCTGGTTATTCTTCTATCCATTTTGATGGTTGTTTTCCATTTTATTCCACGCGTCTCTGTTTTTTTTGTCCATTTTAAAGCATTGGAGATCATTGTAGATGAACAGCCTATAATTTTTTGCACCTGCGTATACGTTTTCCCCTCTCCAATCAACTTTTTAATCAAACTACACTGTTCTGAACAATGTCTTGAACGTCCCATTTTCCTCAGGCTTTCAAAGAGAAAAGCATGTTCAACAGGTGCTGGCTTCATCCTTAAATAGGGGACACCTGATTCACACCTGCTTGTTCCACAAAACTGACGAACTCACTGACTGAATGCCACACTACCATTATTGTGAACACCCCCTTGTCTACTTTTTTTTTACTAATAGCCCAATTTCATAGCCTTAAGAGTGTGCATATCATGAATGCTTGGTCTTGTTGGATTCGTGAGAATCTACTGAATCTACTGGTACCTTGTTTCCCATGTAACAATAGGAAATATACTCAAAACCTGGATTAATCTTTTTAGTCACATAGCACTACTATTATTCTGAACACTACTGTATGAATATTTTAGATGGCACCCTGGAGATAAAACACAATTTTTCTTCTCATTTTATTAACAATTTGGAGGAGTTCCTTCATTTTCCCCACCTTTTTTTTGGGGTGGGTGGTGGTATTAGTGTCTATGCAGCCACAGGCATGTTGCTATCAGCACACATGCACAGATGCATTGAGTGTTTCTTTCTCTTTTTGATCTGTATGCACCACTCTGCATTTAATCATTAGTGATTGATCTCTGCTGTCTTCCACAGCATGTCTTTTTCCTGATTCTCTCCCCTCAGCCCCAACCAGTCCCAGCAGAAGACTGCCCCTCCCTGAGCCTGGTTCTGCTGGAGGTTTCTTCCTGTTAAAAGGGAGTTTTTCCTTCCCACTGTCGCCAAGTGCTTGCTCATAGGGGGTCGTTTTGACCGTTGGGGTTTTTCTGTGATTATTGTATGGCTTTTGCCTTGCAATATAAAGCGCCTTGGGGCAACTGTTGTTGTGATTTGGCGCTATATAAATAAAATTGATTTGATTTGACATATGATCTCATCAGATCTCAGAAGTTAAGGAGGTGCTGATTTGTACTTGAGTGGAACACCGCTTGGGAACACCAGGAGCTAGCGTGTTTCTCCATGTACAACTGGGGTTGCATCAGGAGGGCATCCAGCATAAAACGGCCAAATCCCAATGCAGATTTGCTGTAGCAATTGAGAGCAGCTGAAAGAGAGAGAGAGAAAAAAAGTTTTTTCATACTTTTCCAGACAGCAGTGATATTTATCAAAATCATTGTGAAAAGTTGCCACACTGCCTGGTTATTGCCACACGAAGTTCATATTTCACAACGTAAAATTTAATGTAGAGATTTACTGCCTCCTACTGGTTGTGTAAAAGTCATGGCACTTAGCCGCGCATAAACTATGCTTACAATATGGGCAGTTCTGTGAGCAGATGACATGTTTCCATAGTAACAGCACACAACACTAGCATACTAAGCTACAACATGACATAAGAATGCACTCATAGTGATTAATAATGGCAAGAAACCAGCCGCTAACAAGTAGCTGAAGCCGGCATCTTGGGAAAGGCAACCCAGTCTCATGGCAGTTTGTGGAACTGGGTTACGAAAAGTACATTAATCTATGGATTTGTGATGGAAGTATGAAAATGGGGCGTTTTTCATAAAGGGGCACAGATTCATTTCATGG
Source organism: Thalassophryne amazonica (assembly GCF_902500255.1). NCBI lineage: Eukaryota > Metazoa > Chordata > Actinopteri > Batrachoidiformes > Batrachoididae > Thalassophryne > Thalassophryne amazonica. Next base: position 18,565,631 of record NC_047118.1, read on the forward strand.
CGCGGAGCACAAAATGTGGGGTGAAAGAGGGGGTCTGGGGGGTTATGGTTAATGTTTGGGGAGGGTACACACTTATGCTATGGTTAGAGTTACGAGAAAGGGAAGATTATAAATAGCAAACTAAAAAAAACGTCACGATAAGTGGGCGCTTTTCGTGACAGGGGAACGGGAAAAAAAAAACGTGAGATTAGACTGGAAAGGGATTGAATGGCGCTATAGAATGTATACAAAAAAACATGCTCATTGTTTACGCCACAGAATTGCAGAAATATTTTGGGAAATGGAATCCTTTGAGGAATTGTTGCTATGCTAAGTTCAATAAGCCTTCAATCTGCAAGTCAATATAATCTCACTTGTGTAAAATATTTTGTTTCCTGCTGCACCATGTTGGTATTATGTTTGTTCTTTAATAGCTATCCAACATCTTAGTGGAATGCATGGATGGGATATTAGTAGTGTTTGGCACAGCCACCAGATGGCAGCTTTGACATTTATCTGATGGTTGCTTACTAAGGTTAGTATCTAACTGGGCCGGCCGCAACTGTTGGAGAGTAGTTGGAGACACAAAATCGGGACAAAACACGCAAATTAGAAACAATTCTTCAGTTGGAATCTCACTGCATTGGTACGAATCACGCCCATAGTTAGCTGAGTATCCCACAGACTGGCTGTGAAAATAGGGTCAAAAATCACAAGTAGTCCACATACATAGCGCAAGAAACACTTGGGTGCCATGGGGCACTCAAATATCAAGGGCCACTCGCGGCACCTTTGTAGGTGCAAGGATTTGCACGCAAATGTTGTGTGCCACTGTCATGGATGTCAAGTGCCACTTGCATGGCTGAAATGATGACACCTTTGTGGAGAAATGTTTCTGTGTAGGCTGTCAGTTGTCCAGGTGGTTTCCATAGTAGAGAAGCTTGAATCTTCGACTGGACTGGGTTGCTTGATTCGAGGACGTTTCGCTTCAAATCGCAGAAGCTTCCTCAGCTAAAATTCTTGCTCTGGTGGTCTGACTTCTGTCTTGACTCTTGTAGAGAAGAATAAACAAGAAGTCACAAAAGCTGGAGTTTTAAACCTAACCAGACCCCTCCTACCGAGAGGCAGACTGCTATAGGCTAGTGACTAAACAATAGCTCTAATTAGCACCTATTGTGCTCTAGTTAGCACCCTCCTAATGACAGTGCAGCTGTCCCTCTCCTGATGGCTCTCTGGATGACTCTGCTGATGACGTGAATGACTCATTACCATGAACAAAAGACTGAAACTGCTTTGACCTGAGTACCCCATTGTAAACAGGGGATAAAGCGTGTCTCAGACCCCCTCCCCGGTTAAGGCTGGGTTTCAAACATTTCACAAGAATGCCTCCTTGACCCCTCTCTCAAACCATTTCTTCTCTCTGGCTAATATTTTAACTTCCTTGTCCTCAAACGTGTGGTTAGTGTCTTTAAGGTGGACCACCTTAAAGACTGTCAGTCAGTAAACTGTCAGTGAGTAACAAACCTGTGACAATACCTCTTCCAAGAGGGTGGACACACATATGACAGAAAGGAGCTTGATGTCCCCTCTTGTCCTGATTATACTGGGTGTATATTTTCAAAATCTGATCTAAATGCATTTCGGGAAAAGGACATCATGCTCCTTTCTTTTCTGTAATATTTTCACTCTCCATCTTGGGAAGGGGGGGGGATTGTCACGAGTCTGTGACCCACCTCCGTACTGAGAGCAAACAAAGGTTTGCCGAAGTCCAGACCTGTCAGTTTACTGGTCATCAAACACTACATACAAGTAAAAATGAACAAAAAGATAGTGTTTACTGTCACTATGTGTAGAGCCACATTACTGTGACATCAGGTAGGCGACCTTGGTCTTCACTGATCCTGTCTAAGTTTCAGACTTGAATAGGCATTCTGTTGCATTTTTCTGAGTCAGGTCATTTTTCCCAGCCCCGTTTCAATTGTGAATTACTCGTACAATTGAATGCAGCCTTAATCTCTATGAACGTACACTGAGGTATAAATAACAATGTGACCATAGTAAAGTATGATGGTATTCAATTTAATTTTATAGGCTGTCATTTTAGAAATAATAACATTTTTACCAACAGAATAAGTCAATTATTTCCTGTAGTGTACAAACTATATGCAACTGATAGCTGACCATAAGCACTTACAGTTGATGAAACAGCATGTCACTGTTTATCTACAATGCTCAATTTTCAGTTACAGCAAGGAAATTAAACACGCCTGTCAGTTTGCGTTTCCATTGAGTTCCATCATGCTGACAAACAGGATGGTAGTCCTCTCACTCACTCTCGTATTATAGTCAGCTCTCTCTCACACATTCACATAATCCACTTCTTGCCTTATTGAACTCCCATTTTTCTCCCTTCCTTCATATTGTTCCTAGACTGCTGAAAACATCCCAGTTACTTGCTGCTCAGCAACCTCAGCAGTCGAGCTTCATGCCAAACAAGTCAATCATCGATTACATCAGGTCTGCGACTATCCATCGAATGCAAGCACAAATATCAGCCATGTTTCTTATATTGAGTTTCAGAAAGAGTTTCACTCGGTTGACAACGCTGCTTTCTGGGACACATTAGATCCTCATCTAGTGACTGGACATCATAACCAGCCTATACACAGGTACTGTGAGGGCTGGGATGAGCAGGGGGAGAATCTTTGACTAGTGAATTGTGGTGTTCCTCAGGGATAATTTCTGGATCCTACATTGTTCAGTGCCTGCATGGACTGACTGTTAAGTAGGGTTGTGGGGAACAGCAGTTTTTGTACCTTTGCCAGTGAAGAACTTTGTGGGTGATGCTGTGATCTTTGAGGAATCTGTGGATGCTTTATTGCAGGAACTCAACATGTGCTAGAGTGCCTGGGTCAAGACTAAGATTCAAACTCTCAGTGAATACCTGGACTCATGGAAATGGTCTTTCCTGTCTTATTGTATGGTTGTGAGACTTAGATGTTATCCAGTCACCTAAGTCAACAACTGGGTGTCTTTGGTACAAGGTCTCTTCAGAGTGTTAGAAACCCTTGATGTCAGACCATGGACCATGCTGAGGAAGATGAAAGTTAATGTAAAATATAAAAATGAACAGTATATGTACAAGAAGGACTACAGTCCACTAGTAACTGGTCTATGGTGTCATCTGGTGGAGACTGCGTCCCTTCATGGCTGTCCACCTTGGAATTATTCTGACTGAGTGGTATGGAAAAAACATGAGATAAAACAGTGAATGGCAGTGAGACTCGACCAGCAGCAACAACATTAAATGGACAATGGAATAATCTGGGCTTTGTCTGGCTATGCAGTAATTTAAATAAAGAAGCGATTTGTGCAGCGTCTTCCTTACCTAGCCGTCCAGAGCTTGAGCAGTGAGGAATGATGTCCGGAGATTTTGAGTGCTGTGATTCTTGCTGTGGCTTGAAAACCTGGAGACGTGAAGTGTATCACTTATGTATTGAGAAAATATCAGCTATGACATCTTGGCTATGTGCAAACTGACACAAACAAATGTTTCATTTAGTGTTTTGCATGTTTCAAAGCCTAAATCATTTTAATAAGCAATTATGTATTTAGTGTTCTGTGTGTTTTGAGAAAGTGAAATTATTTTCTGATGCAACTGTTTTATTTGACCAGTCAAGGGGGAGGTACCCTGCCTCTTTCCCAATGCCCGCTGGGATAGGCTACAAGTCCCCCCAACCATTAATTGGAATAAGTGGGTTTAGAAAATTAATTTCATCACATTGTGAAGTAACTATGTCAATGTTTGCAAATGATCATTTTCTGAATTATGCATTTCATTTCCACTTTCAACTCTTTTAAAACCGTGCTTTTGTGAAGTAATTATTGGTATAAACATCTAAAAATTTATTTCATGAAAAAAATGTTTCATGACATGAACCACTATCTAATGCCATTTTTAAAATGTAGAATTTCACACATTTTAAAACGGTGACTCAAAGTCTAAAGCAACTGTTTCATGTAATGTTTGTAAATTTTCAAAGCATTGAATCATTTTGTGAAGCAGTGCATTTTCCCCCATCTAAATTTCAAAAAGCCTTCCTGTCATCATGATGTGTGGAATATTTTGGAAGGTGTTTAATCCTGGAATACCTCTGACGCAACTCTGCCTATGACAGAATGGATTAAAAAACAGATGACATTATGGACCTTGAAAGAGAAGAGCAGAAGGCATACTGAACACCAGCAGCAACAAGTTTATGCATTACGATGATGTGGAGAAGGACAACTTACTAACGAAACATCACAACTGCAGTGATGCTTAAAAAAACTGAAAGCATTAAATAGAATTGAATTTGCATATGAGTTTGTGGATTAAATTATGACATGATCAAGTGTTGCTTTTGGTTTAGGGCTGCTTATTTGCTACCAACAGGGTATTTTTTTTAATTGATGTGGTACAATAATTCGCATAATTCCTGTTGGGCCAGTCAGACAGCAAGAGGGTTCCCCGGAGTTTTAAGTGTTCCAACATTCCTTACTGACATCAGTGTTAGTCTGTTCATTTGAATGAGTGCAGACTAGAGGAGGATCACCAAGGAAACCACAATCAGTAGGGAGGGAAAAGGACAACAACCATGGGAACAAAAAAGAAAAGGACAGAATGATCCAAAACAGCAATGAATGAATATAATAAATGACAAGAAGTAAAGCTTTATTCATCTCCAAACTGAATATTTGAATAGTTAGTTTTTAATCCATCACATCTTCAACTTGCCTTCAAAATTAGCCATCTAAGGGGGTTTCTGTCTCTCACACCCAACACCTAATGGTCCATGCAAGAATTGAACAAGTATAGACAGAACACATCCCTGAAATTACACATAGGAAGTTATAAAATATCCAGAGAAATTACCCTCAGTAACAGATATGTTGAAGCTAATATCATCAGCATTTTCCATAACTGCACGTCAGCTAACACGATGCGCTATGCAAAGTGGAAATAACAATGGGCCAGTAAGAGAACCTTGTGGTACTCCTTGCTTTATTGTAGAAAACCTATATGTATTATTTCACAAGACAGAGTGCAGTCTGATAGGTATGATCTCAACCATGATGCAGCCATACCAGAAATGCCAAAAATAGTTTTTGAGTCTGACAATATGAAGTGATGAATCTTGGTATAAGCTGGTGAGTAATGCTGCATTCTTTCAATTACCATATTTTCTAGACCAGAGGTCTTCAACTCATCCCAGAAATGGCCAAGAGCATGCAGGTTTTCTTTGCAACCACCCACTGCACCAGGTGGTTTCACTGATTAACATCACTGAGCAGATGGAATCAGTTAATCAATGAAATCACCTGGTGGAGTGGGTGGTTGCAAAGAACCTGCAACCTCTCTGCCCTTTCTGGAATGAGTTGAAGACATCTGTTATAGACTATGTCCTTTTTTTTGGAACAGTTTGTGTGGTCTTATGACTTATAGGACTGCACAATACTGGAAAAAATTGATTTTGCGATTTTTTTTTTTTTGCCCATATTTATCATATGCCCATATATATCAATGTAGCAGGAGAAGGCTTGAATACTTCAAAGTGTCAAACTGAGTAAATAAAGTCTTTTAATCTGACTTGTTTCATTCTTTCAATCTGATTTATGCAGCCCGTGGAAAACCGTTATCAACAGAAGATGCCTGTTGGGAAAGTGTAGTGACACGGACCCACAACAGGGGGCGCAAATGAACGGTCAATAGATGAGCCAAAAGTAACAATTTAATGTTGTGAATGTGCACAACGAACATACAGACAATCACAGAATATCATAACAGTCAATACACAGAGGTGACGTGTGGGCAGGCTCGAGGATAGAAGACGTCTGTCCTGAGAAGAGCCGGAACCACACGATTTCCGCCGCCCCAGAACCTGGTGAATACTGGAGCCGCCAAGTCCCGAATTCCCAGGTGATCACCGTCCCCGACTGTCGGATCTGGTACTGCTGGCGAAGAACAAAGACAGTCAAGTGTGGGTGTGTGTACACCCAGTAACAACAACGGTGGGAATGCCACCTCCACCTCTCATTCAATATGTTGCAGCGGTCTCAACTGAAAAGGAGCGCCGTCTTGCACAGCCTCCTCACAAACGACCGGTTCTCCTGCAAATTCTCACAATAACAGAGTTACAAATCTCACAAAAAGGCTGAGAGTATTACCTCCTATGAAGTATGATATCTCGGCAACGAGGTGGAGATGACGTCTGGTCTTTATGGAGTGAGATGATGTTGAGTAGATGGGTGACAGCTGTCAAGAGGTAATGAGCGACAGCTGTCACCCCCCGGCTGTGTCCATGGCGGCAGCGCCCTCTCGTGTCTGAAGCCCGCACTTCAGGCAGGGCGCCCTCTGGTGGTGGGCCAGCAGTACCTCCTCTTCTGGCGGCCCACACAACAACGCCCTTGTTTTGGAAGCCATCATTTGGAAATCGGCATCGTGGAAATTGGTTGTGAATACACAGCATTTTTAAAGGAATTTACTAGTGCTATAATATGGTGCTTGGGGTGTAGTTCTCAGTGTGAGCTGAAGGAAGCCACTAACAAGAAGAAAAATAACTTTTTAAAAACTGAAAGTCCTTTCTACAGTTATTGTATTAGGGTCACAGTGCATCATTTATTCACAGTCAGCTTTCAACACAACCATCCGTTTTCTTCAGTTTTCTGCTCACAAAACAAAAAAAAAGACAAAAGTATGTTAAAACAACATGTTATTAATTACGAGCGGCTGAGGTTACAGAGGCAGGGCTATGAGACACAAATCGAGCATTTTTTTTTATTTATCCACTCTGGGATCCGTTTTCAAAAAGTATCGTTTTCAGCGAAGTTGCGAGGGAACTGATTTTTTTTTTTTCACCTGAGAACCTGCATGCCATGCGCTACCAGGATCTCTTATATAAATAAATACAGTGTCTTCGGCATCTTTTGTTGGATAGTCGTGGAAAACAAAAGTGTATTTTTTCCCTTATCACTTGGCAATGTAAACGTGCAAGCTTAATTAAAATATGCCACATAGCGAGTCCTGCAATATAACAATTTCATGTGTACATCGCAATGGTGATGCTCCAATGACACATTGGTCAGCGCTAATGACTCATATCCTGGAGTGACATATATTAAAAGAGAAAGAAAAGGGGGCATAATGGAACACAAAAATTATGATTCGGTGTGTTTTCAGTACAGTGGAAATAAGTTTATTATGTATATGTTTCAAAAATAAATGCAACTTATACTCTGGTTTTTTGATGTTTGTATTTCTCCTCTTCATGATGCATTTTTTGATAGATGTGACTTGTGCTCTGGTGCAACTTATAGTCCAGAAATGATGGTATGCACAGAGAGATAAAAAGTAGACCAAACATGCCTTCAGAAATTTTAGTGTTTCATTTTCAGTCATTCTTGTTTTAATACTTTACACATCAGTTTGAACCAATTCCTTCCAGTCAGCCTCTCAACATTAACCTGGCTTGGTTTCCATTACAGATTTGTTCAAAAAGTAAGGGATATTTTCAGAATGGCAATAAAACATTATAGCAAAATGATAGCATTTCCATTGAGTGATGGGATGCGACTGCTGGGTTTCTAATAATCATGGGAACAGATAGGTAATACTGAATATTGCCATTTTATTTTATTTTTTTTTAATTCAATCTGCCATAAGTCATCTCTTATAGGGTTTAACAATCCCGTCCTCCGTCCACATGCACCGTGTCAGGTATTTAGAATGTCATGTAACTCTATACGTTAATGGCCTGTAATAGGGGAAAGATTGTTTCCATTGCAGTTTTAGTGAAATAAGGCTCTTTGAAAATCCACGTCATGCAAGCGTAAGCATGTTTTTGCGATATGTGAGACATTTTTAAAATAGATGTGTTTCCATTATTCTGCTCGTTACTTCAAATTGTACAATTTGGAGGGTAGTGGAAACCCGTCTACCGAGATTCAGTTTCAGGAACCACCAAGTTGTCTAGTAGTGCTGAGGTCAGATTCACACACTCAGTCTGACTGCTCTGCTTCTTTTACACTGGATCTTGTGAATATGCAGAAGCTATCGAGTAGACAACTGCACAGCCCAAGAGCTGCTCAGGGAACCATAAGAGACAAAGCCGGGGATACGCCGAATAGCAATGGATGAGTGAGCGCAGAAAAGGGAGCTGGTGGATATCTATATGCATATGTGTCTGTGTGCATGCATGTGCACGGACTGTAACTTGAATAATAAGCTTCAGTGGCCCTGAGTGTCTTAAAACCCACCACAAATCCGGCAATTTTTTTTTTTTTTTTTTGCAGACAAAGCACAAAACCAAAGAGGGAAGAAATGAGTTTTATTTTAAAGCTCGGTCTCATTCAACAGATTACTCAGGTTCCTCTCCATCTTAGGTGGCTGCACACGGCTCAGTTATCTGGCCTTGCTGACAACGTGTGGAGACTGTCACCCAGTTTTATAGCCTGACTTATAATGCAGCGTTGTTATGGTGGTAATTTACTGCAACTCTGAGTTTGAGCTCAGAGTTATTGTGTACATATTGCCTGGAAAGCACATTTATATAATATCCGTATTTTCATCCATCTAACCCTAACATTTCCAAAAGCGTGCGCTACTTCAATTCAAACTGCTATTTTGATTTTTAGTCTGACAATTTTCACGTTATTATGCTCTCTTCCAAAAGCCAATTAAGTGTTGCTGGGAAGCTGTTGCTAATTGTATACCATTTGAATGCAACAGTAGATTATATATTTATTTCCACCACAAGGAAAGTTGTGCAGTGACGGCACCAGTGCCATAAAGAAAACGGGTAAATGTGTGCAATCGATCCCTAAAACCATCACTGTTCTTCTGCTGTTATACTTTCTTTCTGCAGAATTTAGCACTTTGATAAATTTGATTCCTTCGCATTCCAGGCTGAGTCACAACATAAATGTTTTATTGATAAAAGGCTCACAGTTCCATGTTAAATATTCCACTGATGGCGAATAAGGTGAAAGCACAAATCCTGCACCAAGTGGCAATGCAACATTTTTTTTTTTGCCTTCTCCATGCTTCAAATAGTTGCTTTTTGAATGAGGGTATTAAAACTCTTCAACATAACAAATAGCTTTGAAAAGCCCAAACAGCAGCTCAATCACGAGGGTGTTGCCAATGAATTCTTTGGGTGCAATTGGGCGTCGCGCATGAGTCAGCAATTTGTCCGGCTCTCGGGATCCAGTTCACAGCTGTTCTTTGCTGGCTCCCTTCCTCCTTTTTTTCCCCTCTGCCTTCTTGCTCATTGGCCTCTTCTAACCATGCACGTACATATAGATTGTATATACCCCAAAAGCTCACCGACACTGTAAATTAAACGCGTGTTTCAAACTGTATAACTTTCCTGTCATTTCTGGGATCATCATGCACAACTGCTTTAACGCATTAAAAGGATGGTAGAGGTCCAAGTCAAGGAGCAATTCATTTTCTATATTCCTTTATTCCACTTAAGGGACCAGGGGGGAGCCTATCCCAGCAGTCACTGGGTGAGAGACGGGGTACACCCTGGACAGTAGAGGTGGGCGATACCGGGAACTTTGGTACTGATCCGATACCAAGTAAATACAGGCCCAGTATCGCCGATCTCGATACAGATACTTTTTCATATTTATGCTTCACAGATCTAAAGGATCCAAAAGACCTAGGATAGAATTTCGCCAAACATTGTATGTGACAACAAAATACTTTATCACAATCAACATTTTTGTTTAAAAAAATATCACTCAACACAACTTAAAACAAAATCTCCTGAGGTATAGGGCTGACAATCCACAATACAAGGGTGCGCTGCTCTTACAGACAGAGAGTAGACTTTGATGAATCTGCGTGCACAGCATTCAGTGCGTACGGGAGAGAAAAAAGCTTGAGTATCGATCTTTTTACACGGGGATCGTTCAATATCAATACCAGCGTTGGTATTGATATTATCGATATTAGGATCGATCCGCCCACCTCTACTGGACAGGCCAGCAGTCTATCACAGAGCCAACAGACATTCGGTTGCAAAGCCACAATGTAACACGTCACGTCAAATCTCTTTCCAGACCCAAACAAACTACACACGCGCATTTCTCTACAGCGATGGCTGAGCCGGTCACCTTGTTTACGTTGACAAACTTCTTTTCTTGCACACCAGAACGGATTATAAAGGGCTTGGATTCATCTGATTCGGGTCAGGTGACGTCTGTAAATGTTGCAAATGGTACAGGATGCCGGCTGCCATTAAATGCCACAGATGAAGAGAAGGTGTGTTAGGTTTATGTCACAGAAGCGCATTTTGAGGTCGGAGCGCATTTCTGGCTTCACAAAATGCCTCAAGAAACCACAAAAAAAATGCATAAAAGCACTTTACTCATAATTGTTGTCAGTCTGCCTCAATCGTCGGACTCTGGCCCATTGATTAGGCAGCTAATCTTGTTTTCCACAGCGGAGCGTGCGCGAGGGTGCATTTGTTCAATAACATGGGACCGTGCATTTCTGCATTCACAAAATGCCTCAAAAAGTGCATAAAAGTACTTACGTTTGTCATATTTGTTGTCATTCTGGGTAAATAGTCGGATTAATTTCCTCAATAGAGCATTCGCGAGACAAAACAAATGTGTTTCATCATAGTAAGTGGTCAGAGCTGTTATCTCTGACCACCAGCTAGCTCCGGCACAATGTGAACTGAATAACGAAGAATTTATCGATTCTTAATGATACCCGTCCCACTTGCAATCACTGATCTAAATTAAATACTTTGCGAAGGTGACATTAACATTATCTGTTGGGTCGACTTGGCAGTAACATGTCTAATATAGTTGTGTTTATTTACATTACTCTACTTTTTTCTTTGCCATTAGTTGGAAACCTATAGAAAGACAAATCTGGTGAAGTTTCAGGTCGTTTGGTGCACATGGGCATACAACACTGTGGCATTCTTTCACTGTTTACACTGCACTGCCAGACCCAACGAGTGCAGAGAAAAACAAGTATTTTCTTTGTTTGGGTCTGGAAGGAGATTTATCATGTGATACGTTACGTCAGACTTTGCAACCGAATAGACAGACCATTCACTTATTCACACCTATGGCCAATTTTACAGTCACTGATTTACCTAACTAGCACCCGGAGCACCCGTACCGAACCATCACACACATGGCGTTGAACATGCAAACTCCACACAGAACGGATTGGGTGGGAAGTGAACCTGGAACGTTTGTGTTGTCAGACAAAAGTGCAACTGCAGAGTCATCGTGCTGCTTCATGGAGTAACTGGACACACTAAATATAAGTCTGACAGCATACGCTGGTGCTGCGTTTTGCCACATCCACAACACCACAGAATCGCCTTGGGTACTGGATTACAGCCACCCAGGCAGACAAACGGTCCACTCCCAATATGAAGGTTATTGGTGAATACAAAGCATCACTATTACAGCAAACTTTCTTTAGACAAGTCAGAGAATGGACACATGGAGATTTCCACATATGTCTGATGATATCTATCTATCAATCAATCAATCAACCACAGGGTATACGAGGGCTGTCCGTAAAGTATAGGTCCTTTTTATTTTTTTTCAAAAACTATATGGATTTCATTCATATGTTTTTACGTCAGACATGCTTGAACCCTCGTGCGCATGCGTGAGTTTTTCCACGCCTGTCGGTGACGTCATTCGCCTGTGAGCACTCCTTGTGGGAGGAGTCGTCCAGCCCCTCGTCGGAATTCCTTTGTCTGAGAAGTTGCTGAGAGACTGGCGCTTTGTTTGATCAAAATTTTTTCTAAACCTGTGAGACACATCGAAGTGGACATGGTTCGAAAAATTAAGCTGGTCTTCAGTGAAAATTTTAACAGCTGATGAGAGATTTTGAAGTGATTCTGTCGCTTTAAGGACTTCCCACGGTGCGAGACGTCGCGCAGCGCTCTCAGGCGGCGTCATCAGCCTGTTTCAAGCTTAAAACCTCCACATTTCAGGCTTTATTGATCCAGGACGTCGTGAGAGAACAGAGAAGTTTCAGAAGAAGTCGGTTTCAGCATGTTATCCGGATATTCCACTGTTAAAGGAGATTTTTTTAATGAAAGACGTGCGGGCGGATTGCAGCGTCGGCTCGCAGCCGCGACGCTCCGCCACAGGAAAAACACCTCTGTTGGAAGCCTTGAGGACAAGTTGGAACATCTCCAGTTGATAAACAATTTCTCATATACTCACTCCACTGAAAGCCATCAAAAGCCGCCTGGATTTTACAAATGGTTATCAACACGGAGGTGTTTTTCCTGTGCCGCCGCGCCGCGTCGGCTGCGTCCCGACGCGCGGACCCGTCCGCACGTCTTTCATTAAAAAAATCTCCTTTAACAGTGGAATATCCGGATAAAATGCTGAAACCGACTTCTTCTGAAACTTGTGCTGCTAACATTTTGTGATCTAAGGAACTCTTTTATTAATACACATTTAGATTTTAACCTTTATTTAAACAGGTTAGTCCCATTGAGATCACGATCGCTTTTACAAGGGAGACCTGGACATTTATAAAGTTTTCCCTTCACCTAACCTGTCTTTAAATGTGGGAGGACACTGGGGCAAACCCCACACAGAAAGGCCACAGGTAGGAATCGATCCCATGACCTTGTTGCTGTGAGGCAACAGTGCTAACCACTAAGCTACTGTGTTACCCATAGTAAGATGGAGAGATTAAAAACAAAACAAATTAGCAGTTTCACAAAAATGTGCCCATTCTAAATTCTGGAGTAGATCTCTCACAGGACAGAGCACTTTCGTGATTTGGTATTTTAGACTTATACACTCTCATGAATGCTGATTTAGTTGCACTTGTTTTTTTTGTGGAACTGTTTTAACTGTGGTCATAGCCTGCTCTCTTAATGCGGTGTAAAGTGAAAGAATCAATGTTTTCTCAGCTTCAAATCAAATGCTTAAGGAATAATTGAAAGCATGTGGCTCTGACTGAGACAAATGACTCTAATCTCTGAGTGATTGAGTTCGTTGCCCTGCCAACATTTCAGCCCTGCACCTCGGTTGCCTTCTTCCACCTTAAATTGAATTTCAACAGAACCTCAGCGGCATGAAAACAAACAATGTTTGCAAAGCCTCCTTTAGACTCTTGGAAAGAAATCTTGTGAGGCTTTAGGTGAAATAAAATAAAAGTTTAATGTCACGTGTACAGATTAGTTCCCAAGGGGTTTTTTTTTTCTCCTTGTCATTATCGCCGTACTACCTATTGCCGTTGCAGCTAATGTTTGCACAAATTTCTTTGGCAAGAGTCTGATACTCTAATATATTAAAGCTGAGAGGGAAATAGATATAGTATGCAATTACAGATATAGCTGTGTGGTTTTATTATTAACAACACGCCTAGAAAAACTGGATATGTGCTTTTTGTTCTCCTTCACTGCACAGGAAACACTGTGCAGTTCTCTGTTTTACCTGTCAGACTTTGGGTGCATTCAATATTTTGTACTTGTAGGGTTTTGTTGCACAGGTCCAGTTAGAAACAATAAATAAAAGTATAGCTTTTCCCTTTGTGCCTCATGTGCAATTCTGCAAAAAGAAAAGAAAAAGAAAAAAGGAAACGTTAATTTCAATTACATTTGCTGTTACGCAAACAATCCATTATTCATGACTGCAGTTAATTAAAATTCACCTTGTGCTTCTTCTTAATTAATCTTTTTCCCAATCACTAGACGTTTCAGCAGAAAACATTTCCACATTACCAGCAGAGAAACAACAAATGTGTTTGGGTAAAAAGTCAGTTTATCATCCAAGAAACACTATTTCTTTCAAAATTGTTTTTCTTAATTAACCTGCCTAAGTTTTCTTCCAGACATTTCTAATTTCAATCTCTTTTTTCTTTCTGTGGACTGACCCGATGTGCATGACGGAAACAGAACAGCTTTCGGGTTAATTAACTCTGTGGCGTCCCATGAATCACAGCTGTGCACATCACGTCGCACACCTGCTGCTATCTGTTATTACTGCAGACGTTGCATCCACTTTCTCAAGAAAAACTTTATTATGCATGCAGGAAGCGGCGCTAAAACTGCTCCAAGAGGCCACTTTCATTGAGAGCACAGTGTGTGTGACTTCACAGCGATGCACTCACACGTTTTCTGTGATTTTTCTGTTATGCGAGCAGTGGAGTGTAGCATACAGGGTGGTGCATGATACAGAAATCAATTACTGCAAACATTAAGTGGGAAATGTTGATATTCAGTGCAGCGTTTTCTGCTAACCTGCTTCTGCCACAAACTTGTATGTTCCTCTCTGCACTATGTAATTCATGAGCGCACTAATGTTAGCTACATATCTTGTGTGAAGTCAGTGGTGGGCTAAACATTAGCTAGATTAACTGTTAAGTAAAAAGTTAACTGTTAACGCTAAACCTATAAATTGCTGAAACATTTAGCTGTAGCTACCGCTAACCACTATTACATGAATTTAGCTTTGGTGTGTGCGTGTGTGTATTTTGGGTGGCTCTAAAACCCTTAAAAACAGATATGAGGGAAAATTTTAAATATGTTGTTAGCTTAGTGGTTAGCAGTGTTGCCTCACAGCAAGAAGGATGTGGGTTTAATTCCCATCTGGGGCCTTTCTGTGTGGAGTTTGCAAGTTCTCCCTGGGTTTCTGTGTCTTCAGCTTCCTCCCACATCCAAAGACATGCAGGTTAGGTGAATTGGAAACTTTAAATTGCCTGGAGGTGTGGGTGTGAATGTGCTTGTTTGTCTATATGTGGCCTTGCGACAGACTGATGTCCTCACCGTTCTATGATGTGTATCAGCATGCTCTTAACTTATACAAAACTTACCAATAACTTATTAGAGGTACGCCAGTATTCGCAAAATTTTTAATATGTTGGCATATGCAGGCTCAATTGTCGAGGTGTGATGGGGCTAAGAGGTTCATCAACAACAAACGTGTTGTGTGGGCTGCCAGAAGAGGAGGTACTGCTGGCCCACCACCAGAAGGCGCCCTGCCTGAAGTGCGGGCTTCAGGCACGAGAGGGCGCTGCCGCCTCAGGAACAAGCCGTGGTGACAGCTGTCACCCATCATCCGTGACAGCTGTCACTAATCAACACATCTGGTATAAAAGCAGGAAGACACCTCCACCAAACTGCCGAGATATCATCTTCATCTGGAGCAGTACCAGATCCGACACTCCGGGAAAGTGGCCACCTGGGGACTCCGGAACTTGGCGTCTCCAGTATTCCTTGGGTTCAGGTGGCGGTGGAAATCGTGTGGTTCCGGTTCATTTCCAGACGGGCGTCTCCTATCGTCGAGCCTGCCCACACGACACCTTTTATTAATTGACTGTTGCACATTCTGATTCTGCTGTGTTTGGTTGTGACATTCACAGCAGTAAAGTGTTATAATTTGACTCCTTCCATTGTCCGTTCATTTACGCCCCCTGTTGTGGGTCCGTGTCACTACACTTTCCCAACAACATGTATAAGTTTAAGGTTTTCAAACTTTTTTTGACCCATCCATCCATTTTCTTCTGCTTTATCCGGAGTTGGGTTGCGGGGGCAGCAGCTCAAGCAAAGCCGCCCAGAGCTCCCGATCCATACACACCTCCCCCAGCTCCTCCGGCCGGGGGAACCCCAAGGCGTTCCCAAGCCAGCTGAGAGACGTAGTCCCTCCAGCGTGTCCTGGGTCTTCCCCAGGGCCTCCTCCCGATGGGACATGCCCGGAACACCTCTCCAGCGAGGCGTCCAGGGGGCATCCGGAAAAAATGCCCGAGCCACCTCAACTGATTCCTTTCGAAGTGGAGGAGCAGCGGCTCGACTCCGAGCACCTCCAGAGTGACTGAGCTCCTCACCCTATCTCTAAGGGAGCACCCAGCCACCCTGTGGAGGAAACTCATCTCGGCTGCTTGTACTCGTGATCTCGTTCTTTCGGTCATGAGCCAAATCTCATGACCATAGGTGAGGGTGGGAACCAGTGGTATAGTCTACATTTTTGAAGTGGGTAGACTGTGTTTTTTGCCCGTCATCAACCCCGTGCATATGCGCCCCCGGTTATTAACATTTTTAACACCATAACAAATAGATCTATACTTTCCGTCTGATCATTTATATTCTATATTTGCCACTATAAATGTGAGAAATGTGTCAGAATGTAAGTAAGTAATTTACACCAACTGCAAAATACAGTATACAACAGTAAAAGAGTGATTAAAAAAATACAAAGTGGAAAAAGAGCGACGCCAGGATGAAGAGGCGCGATCAGAGTAACTCTGAAATACTGGTCAGTCACTATTAATAATTTCTTATGTGTCCAACCTCGTATGTTGATCGTTAAAAATAAATTGGTTAGTTCTAGAATCCATCATAATTATTTGTAGGAAAGCATTCTATTTTTATTTCTCAAAAAAAAAAAAATGTTTGGGCCTGAAAACAGGTTGGTCTTACTTTTCTACTAAGGTTTGAACTTTGAGAGTGATTACACACGAGAGAAAAGTGAGAAAATGTTAATGCCTGTTTGAGAAAAGTGTATAAAGTGTGTAGTGAGGGGTTTTACAGCCTAAGAACGTCTATAATAATTGTAAAAAAAAATAATGCTGACTACTTCGCGGATTTCGCTTATTGCGGGCTATTTTTAGAATGTAACTCCTGCGATAAATGAGGGACCACTGTATTGCAAGAGTTCACTTTTCCTCCCTCTATTTAGTACGATATGAACCTGTACTGCCAAATTCAGCAGCTGCAAGATTCACCCTTCATATAATCCGCATGGCCCCACGTTGTTTGTGTACAGTTTAGACAAAACAGAACACACCGGTCTACATGAGCATGCACTGGCTGCAGAGCCTCACGCCTCCTACCACAATCTCTGTTGAAGTTGACAGTCCATCATCAGGTCCAGACGGGGGAGTGGAACTTGTAGGCTTTGTGGTCCATAAGGAAACCTACCCAGTATAAACAAGCTCATATTAGTATACATTAAAACAGCAGCTAGGCTGAAGGACAGAAGCTGGCTCCCAGAAAATTCACATACAATGAAAATATGGTAGATGCTTTACTTTGCAGAAACCTTTTCAACCCATGACAAAAACACTGTAGGCCAAATCAGTGGCACAAAAGTATAGTATGAAGACAACCATGCAACTAATACCGGAGAGTATGCCACTTACCAATTCCAGTCAATTTAAAACTACACTATCCAACAGCCAACGGGACTCAAGCTCAAGAGACATCTGTAGATTACCAGCAAAACTCTATTATTTTTTTAAAAAGCTGTTTCATTTTATATTTTAACAATAAATGAATGGATCATTAAAAATGTCCACAAATCAAAGTCAAAAGACATTTGCACAAGTAGAAGTAGAATTTGAGCACTTATTGTGCTCAAATTCATATTTTAGAAATGACTCTGTCCTGATAACAACATTAAAGGCACTTAGATATTTTGGCGAAATTACAAGTTGAAATGACTAAAAAATTCATCATGAGGTTTATGTCACAGAAATCCTACTTTACAATCACTGCAGTCATTGTTAAATTATTTCCTGTTGCATTTATAATAAACATTTGTATTTACGATACGTCTGTTTTTCTGGTTGAAATGAGATAAATAATCTACCAGACTTAAAAAAAAAATGTACAAATTTCCATGTTATTTTGTCTAAAAATAAATGTCCGAGGTTCCTTATGTTAAACAAGAAATTATCTAATCTGAAATAACAGGTGGTTTTAATTTACAGATGAAATGTTTCTAAAGAACATTTATTGATTTATTTAGCTATTTTAATTACAAGTGTTCTAAACTTTTTTTAATAGTAATCAGAAATTCTGAGGTAAACAACAACAAAAAACATTTCCATGGATTTTTCTTCAGAAAACTGCTCCATAAATGAGCAGTCCTGTGACACGTTTGTTTTGTATAGATCAGTGGTTTCTGTACCGATCCATTTTGTAGAGATCAGTGGTTTCTGCCACTGTCTTCCGTGTTTTGGCCCAACGCATCGTTCCTATTGGACAACGCAAATGTACGTCACGGCTCAGAGCATCGAAAGTTGGATTGGATTGAACTTTGACGCGTCAGCCTGCCGACAAGCGGCAATGCGTGCTCCCGTCTGAAGCGTTGGTTTAGCTCGGCTTTTGACAGCATCTACCTGCGTTCCACGTAGACTACACCACTGGTGGGAACGTAGATCAATCGGTAAATCGAGAGCTTTGCCCCCCTACTCAGCTCTCTCTTCACCAAGATAGTCCGATACAGCGACCGCATCACTGCAGATGCTGCACCGATCTGTCTGTCAATCTCACGCTCCATCCATCCCTCTCTCGTGAACAAGACCCCGAGATACTTAAACTCCTTCACTTGAGGCAAGGACACTCCACCGACCTGAAGAGGGCAAAGCACCTTTTTCCGGTCGAGAACCATGGCCTCGGATTTGGAGGTGCTGATTCTCATCCCAGACACTTCACACTCGGCTGCAAACCACCCCAGTGCATGCTGAAGGTCCTGATTTGACGAAGCCAACAGAACCACATCGTCCGCAAACAGCAGAGACGAGAATCTGTGGTTCCCAAACCAGACCCCTTCTACACCCTGGCTGCGCCTAGAAATTCTGTCCATAAAAATAATGAACAGAACTGGTGACAAAGGGCAGCCCTGGCGGAGGCCAACGTGCACTGGAAACAGGTTTGACTTACTACCGGCAATGCAAACCAAGCTCCTGCTGCAGTCGTACAGGGACCGGATAGCCCGGAGCACCCCCCACAGGGTGCCCTGAGGGACACGGTCGAATGCCTTCTCCAGATCCACAAAGCACATGTGGACTGGTTGGGTGAACTTCCATGAACCCTTGAGCACCCGATGGAGCGTATAGAGCTGGTCCAGTGTGCCGCAACCAGGACAAAAACCACACTGCTCCTCCTGAATCCGAGGTACGACTATCGGTCGAATTCTCCTCTCCAGTACTCTGGAATAGACCTTACCGGAGAGGCTGAGGAGTGTGATCCCCCTGTAGTTGGAACACACCCTCTGGTCCCCCTACTTAAACAGAGGGACCACCACCCCAGTCTGCCAATTCAGAGGCACTGTCCCCGACCGAAACACGATGTTGCAGAGGCGTGTCAATCACGACAGTCCCACAACATCCAGAGACTTAAGGTACTCAGGACTCCACCAGCACCATAGACATAGTGCTGGTGGAGAGCTGCTTCCACCTCCTGAGGCGTCGAATGGTTTGCCAGAATTTCTTCGAGGCCGACCGATAGTCCTCCATGGCCTCCCCAAACTCCTCCCAGACCCGGGTTTTTGCCTCTGCAACCGCACGGGCTGCGGCACACTTGGCCTGCCAGTACCTGTCAGCTGCCTCCAGGGTCCCACCTACCAACAAAGACAAGTAGGATTCCTTCTTCAGCTTGATGGCATCCCTTACTTCCGGCGTCCACCACCGGGTTCGGGGTTGCCACCACGACAGGCACCAGAGACCTTGTGACCACAGCTATGAACGGCCGCATCGACAATGGAGGTGGAGAACATGGTCCACTCGGACTCCATGTCTCCAACCTCCCCTGGAATCTGGGAGAAGCTCTCCCGGAGGTACGAGTTGAAGACCTCGCTGACAGAGGGTTCCGCCAGTCGTTCCCAGCAGACCCTCACAATACGTTTGGGCCTGCCAGGTCTGACCGGCTTCCTCCCCTCCCAGCGGATCCAACTCACCACCAGGTGGTGATTGGTCAACTTTTTTTGACCAATAAACTTTATTTTAAAAAATGTTTGCTGACTTAAAGTTAGTGGAACTAAATTTAGTCAATGCTAATTGGTCTAATTGTTTTTAGTGTTAGCTGAAAAGCTAGTCTGCTAATGAAAATGTTAGCATTGCTTATTAGCTGTTAGCTGAACTGTGTCCACTGCTGGGTGAGACAGACTTTTCAGTAACACTACATCTATTGTAAGAGCGATATTTGTGAAATTCTACGTGCACAGACAGACTTTTAAGCATTACATTGTTGTAGCTTACAGAATGCTTTGAGACTGCACATAGTGCCAGTTCAAGGACATTCTATCCTTAAATTCTCAAGTCAAGGTAAGACAAAGTACTTTTTTAAAATCAAATACAATAGTAAATAGTATTAGTTAATTTATTCTTTAATCTATTTAATTAATTCATTCACTTTCTGTTGCTTGTCTTTGTTCACATCCGGGTCATGGTGGCACTTGACCAAGCAGCTCATCCCACACTTCCCTATCCTTGCCCAAGTCCTCTGTTTTATCTTCAGGGTCTGAAGACATTCCCAAGCCAACTGGAAAATATAATCCCTCCTGTGTGTCCTGCGTCTTCCCTGGGGCCTCTTCCCGGTTAGATGTACCTGGAAGGACCTACCTTTTACTTAATTGGTTTTCATGATTTCACTTCAGTGGTGAATGATTGGCTTACATTGGTATTGATTGTTTGCAGGCACTTCTTGTCCAGTTTGTTAATGGTGGACATGGTGGCGCACATTCAATGCAGAATGTTGTATAACATGTCCACTCGCTAGTTCTAATATGTGGTATTAAGGTTGGTCCACACCTCTTTATTGACTGTGTGAAGTTGTTAGATATTGGCAGGAATTGGAATGCACTGTTGCACACATCAATCCAAAACATCCCAAACATGCTCAAACTGAAAAGTGACTAGAGTTTCGAATGAAAAGAAAGTGAGCAGGTTGCCAATACTGTTAGAATGAACCTTTCTGAACTCTTCCACATCAAATTCCACTGTCAAAATATGAAATGGAGCCCAATAATCACGAAAGGGAGGGTAAAAAGTAACGAAATGGAGCAGACTGACACAAATATGATTCACTTAATTACTTTAGTTTTAAGCAAAATTGAGCGAAATGGGGACTGATAATAACGAAACGGAGGTAAAATGTAACGCTTCTTAAATATAGTTTCTTAAATAAAGTTTCTTTATTTATTACGGCCACTCTTAAAACTTCAGTTATCTTTATAATTTTATTACTGGTACATTTTAGAATTAATTTAGATGAGATATACTCATTATCTCACAGGAATATAACACAATTACCTGGGAATCACTTTTTGCACAGGAATCCATCAAGCACGTCAGTCGCGGGTGCGTACTAACACAGAATACTAGTGATGTTAAGCTCGAGTCAGGCTGCTCGACACAGCATCGAGCTTTGTGAACCAGAAGTGTCGGTGAGCAGCGTTTCGAGCACGCCCCCATCACGTGACCACTGCGAGCGAGGCCTCGTTACGTCACACCACGTGTCGAGCTTCGCGGGAAAGTCGAATAATCTGGGCGTGTCAATACGACCCGCCAAGTATTTAAATGAGATCTGAATCGCGGCACAAACTGTGGGTTTGTGAGAGGAGGAGACTGCTAGCGACAGTGTTATTGCCAATTACTACGTGACAGAGACAGCATTAGTTTATATTTAGGTCTAGTTTAGAGTTCATTTAGTATAGTTAGCTACATACACATAGGACCTAACCACACACAACAGGCATCCATTCATGGGTGATTCTTAGACTACGGGCACTTTTATGTCCCTTGATCATATTTTATGAAAAAAAGAAAAAAGGGGAAATTTCACACTTTTATAGTTATCTTTACAATGAAAGTGTTTTAAGAAATTTGTCTTTGTAGTCTATGATGACTTTTTCACCTTTTTTCAGCATCATTATATGCAAATATTGCCATTTTGTGCTTGTCCCGCACCCAGACTTATGATCTTCAATGATAAAAATGAATAGTAAACAAACGTTTTTTCTAATGTTTTAAAATATCTCTGAATAAAATATCAGTAAAATAATCAAAACATAATTGGGGTATTCAATGTCATACAACTGTTGTGATTTTTTTTAAAGGAAATGTAGTTGTCCCACATTATTGCCGTAATTTCCACCACAACAATAATGTCCCTTTAAAAAGTTTGTATGAAAGGTTGTGTGGGTAGTTTCTATGGAGATAAACAGT
Organism: Thalassophryne amazonica; assembly: GCF_902500255.1. NCBI lineage: Eukaryota > Metazoa > Chordata > Actinopteri > Batrachoidiformes > Batrachoididae > Thalassophryne > Thalassophryne amazonica. The sequence continues at coordinate 18,587,607 of NC_047118.1, forward strand.
AACATTAGAGCACATGTATATAGCGCCAAATCACAACAAACAGTTGCCCCAAGGCGCTTTATATTGTAAGGCAATGGTGTGGTGGAAATTACATTTACAAGGCCAATAGTGCCCGTAGTTAAAGAATCACCCTCATATACAACATTTATCCACACAGTACATTAACACAAGTTATAGGTTAGACTATATATTCATAGGTAGATCAGAGACTGAGCTGAGTGACTGAAGAGCTGTGATTTTAGCCAGCGGGTCTTCTCCAAAGCTGGAGAGGTGGTGAGGCAGAAGAGGAGCCGATTAAAGCCCAGCACTGTTGAAATGATTCTTTTTTTGAATAAAAATTGTTGATAGTTGCACAATCACTGTCTCCTATCCCCTCTATTCTAATTTACAAATTACAGTATCATAAGCACAAGTTGCAGAAGCACATGCCTTTCTCACTTTTCCCATCACATTCCATCCAAATATTATTTGAGGACTGATGAATCTACATATAGTCTACAATAAAGGCTTTCATAACCAGTATGTGTACATCTGTAGGGACTATTTATTACATTAAGAAAGACACAATAATGAAGATGACATTTTTTATTAGTATTTTTCAAGGACAAACCACATCAGTCATGAATTACTGCAAACATTTGTCACAGCACTCGCTCAGGGTAATTCTCAAAACAATCCAGCAGATGTCACCCTTCAAACTGTATCAAACGCCTCGAAGCAGTGTGTCAATTTTCAGCCAGTTGTGTTGAAATGGCTCATTGGTTCATGAGGCCTCGAAATTGCCATCACTACAGAATACCCAGAAACTGGCTAAAAGTTCAGCCAAAACGAGAGCGTCCACTTTTAGCTTGCCATAAGCTAAGTTAGTGGCGCTCATGAGAGTGAGCTTATATACCTACGTCAGAATGTACCATCTTTGCAGGTGAACTGCCATCAAACTTGCATATCAAATTTATCATTTGCAATTATTAAACTTAATTGTTTTTATGTTTTATAACTTTATATTTACTACCATCTATATCAAAAATAACACTTAAAAATATTTATGAAAAAACATTTACATTCCCCAGCAGTACATCGTTCATCCCTACCTTAATTTATAACCTGGTCCTCTCCGGAACCTTTATAAGGGGTTCGTGCCACTGGGAGACTTGTTTGGCCAAACACAGGAAGCAAAGGAGGTAGGTGACCAAATAACTCACACTCCATACAACATTTAGAAAAATACACATTTAATGTATAACATGCAAACATTAAATAAAGTGCGTTCAATTCAAAAGTGCAAGTATCGTTATTAATGTGCAGTGGTGGGCGCAGCTAACCAAAACGTTAGCTTGCATAACAGATAATCAGCTAACTGAAAAGTTATCTATTATAAAGCTAAACCGATAAACCACCCAAAAATTTATCGGAAGCTACAGCTAACCGATAACTTCCAGTATTGTCTCCGGTACACTTGCAACTACTAACAAGCTGATTTTGAGTTTTAACACCACGATCAATTCTGGTAGCATCAAAGGCAACCACAGACCCAAACAATGAGTCAGCATTTCTGTCTTTGTGTGCCCTGCCCTCTGCTGGAAGCTCCTGTTTACTACATAACTTGCAGCAGTGAAGCAGTTGAGAGGCACAGCAAAGCTCAACTCTCTACTCAATAGCAGTGTTGCCGAGGTCTTGGAAAATAAAGCAGTGCTGACTTATGGTTTTGATTTATAAATACAATTAATACCGATAAAATTACTCCATTAATCTAAATTCTGCCATTTGTACAAAGTTAAAATATAACTTATGTTTTAATTTTAAATAATGCACTAATTCTGAAGTTTTGTAAAAAGACAGACAGATGCCAAAGGGATTATGGGCAAAATGTGCCTCTGCTAACAATGATTGGTTGACTCATTCATTCTATGTAAAAACCAGCATTATAACTTGAGGTGTGTGTGTTGGTGTTAACATATAAATGTGCTTTTGTAAAATATGCCTTTTTTATTTGTAAAAAAAATAAAGCCAAAAAGTCAAGTTGTTATTTGACAACCATCTGATATAACCGGGGTCAAAATAAATAGAACACTGCCATCTACTGGCATCCAGATGCTAATACTGCCATTAACACTACTGGCCAGTAGAAAACTTGCCAAAACAAAATTCCAGACAGTTCATGTCTGCTACGTTTAAGATGCGTGGAATTTAATAAACGCAAACTGAATTTCAGCCATCATATATATATATATATATATATATATATATATATATATATATATTACTCTGGAACAAAGACAACAGACAATGTTTGACATAAACAGGACTCTAAAGAGCAAACAGGAATCAATTGCAATGATTCCAACTGAAAATAATGGAGAAGCAGCCTGGGCTTCTTCTGGCATTTTTACATAAAACAAACACAATAACAATGTCTATAAACCCAGAGAATATATTCACGAGAGTTTTAGGCACAATATACAAAGAGTTTAATGCTGTTGTCCGTGTGGAGCCTGATCAGAGCGTCTCAAATGCATTTCTTCTGTCGTGAACGTACTGAGATTACCCATAATTCACCTGGACACACATGTCCACACTAAAACCTTCAAAATTAGTGCATTCCTTTAAAACTAAAATGTATACAGTGGTCCCTCGCTATAACGCGGTTCACCTTTCGTGGCCTTGCAGTTTCGCAGATTTTTTTAGTCCAATTTTGCATGCTTTTTTTTTTTTTTTTTTACAGCACATTGTGTTCTGCGTCCTCATCAAGCAGGCCGGTCGCGGCACCGTGAAGGGAGAGCATGCGCATTGTGTTCTGCGTGTCTGTTTATAAGAATCTTCTTGCCCAGAAGAAAAAAAGAGCGCCAACAACTACCCATAACTGTGTTCTTCACTCGGAAAAAAACATCTGCACCGAGGTGTGACTGGAAAAAGACGCAACGGCGGCGCTGCGCCACGACGAAGAGGTGCGATCAGAGGAACTGTGAAATACTGGTGAGTCACTGTTAATAATTTCTTATGTGTCCAACCTCGTAGGTTGATTGTTAAAATTAAATTCATTAGTTCTAAAAGCCATCATAATCATTTATAGGAAAATGTTCTATTTTTATTTCTCAAAAAAAATGTTTGGGCCTGAAAACAGGTTGGTCTTATTTTTATACTAAGGTTTGAACTTTACACATGAGAGAAAAGTAAGAAAATGTTAATGCCTGTTTGATAAAAGTGTATAAAGTGTGTAGTGAGGGGTTTTACAGCCTTAAAACGTCTATAATAATTGTAAAAAATAACGCTGACTATTTCGCAGATTTCGCCTATTGCGGGCTATTTTTAGAACGTAACTCCCGCATTAAACGAGGGACCACTGTATCTGATATTTTCACTTTATAAAACTTCAGACGTAACATTAATTTAAATAACTTGTCCAAAATTAGTTTGGTTAAAATTTTAACCATAAGTTAAAACTGTATGCCTCTGGATGACTTGGGTGATATTGCCAGCGTATCAGTATGGGGTCAAAAGAAATGAGCCGTTTTCTTTTCTGTGGCCAGTTCTCCTTTACCTGCAATGGATAGAGCAGTTTCTTCTGGAACCAGCTCTCCTCTGTTTGGAGAGGATAAAACTGAACATCTACTACAAAACATTTAACAGCTGATTTTAAACTTAATAAATGTTTGTAACTCCTAACCTTTGTTCACCACGCCTGCAAAAATATGTTAGTGGTCTAAAAAGTATCGGACCAAAACTTATCGGAAGATAATTGGTCTGATGATGGTTTTCAAAGTTATCTGAAAAGCTAATCCGATAATTTAAACATTAGCTTCGATAATTAGCGGTTAGTGGATTAGCGGAACTGTGCCTACCACTGTTAATGTGCATGTTAAAGTTGCTGTATGTGTTTTAACACATGCTGGTATATTCTATATTTAAAAAAGATTATATAATATGTGTATGTCATGGACATGAACGAGCGAAGCTCTTCAGCATCTCACCATGTCATCTCCGGTTTGTGGCTTCGTCTACCATCGGTTTGTGGCTTTTTACGACAGTGTTGTCCGGTTTGTGGCTTTTTCCCCACTGGGCAGTTTTTTTGTGCCATTTCCAGTTTGTGCCTTCGTCTACCATAGTGAGCTTTGTGCTGCTGCGTGGTGCTTTTCTTGTAATATTTACAAAAATGTCCAGAAATGAAGCGACCTTTGTTACAACGGCAGAGGAGGGGATATGAGGGTATAAACACTTTTGAGGTTTAAACTCCCGCAAAATCTTGCAGAACTTCAGAGAGTTCACCGCTCTGTGAGATTGACTTTGAGAAATGCATTGAGACACTCTGATCAGGCTGCAATTTAACCGCTGCACACAGACAACAGCATTAATATTGCAACATAAAACTCTTTGTATATTGTGCCTAAAACTCTTGTGAATATATGATCTGGGATTATAGATGTTGTTATTGTTTGTTTTACGTAAACATGTGAAAAGCTCAGGCTGTTCCTCTGTTATTTTCAGTGGGAATCGCTGTTCATTTGCAATTGCTGTGATGTGCTTTCTGTGTTCTTTTGATTGCAGTGTCTTTGTGGCATACAAGGGATTATGGGATATCTCCATAGGGCAAATGAGGTAAGGCTTTGCTGTAAACTGAGTTTTCATGGGCGATTTAGCAGATTGCCAGAACTGAGAAAGCCTGGTCACAGGTCAAATCATGCAGCCACATTACAGAACCAACCTGAAGTCACCACTAGAAAAAAACTGAAGGGTTTCTTCATGAGCCCTAGCTCCACCTCTCTACCAAAACTAAAATCCAGTCCAGTTTTTGAGTAATTGTAGTGACAAACAAAAATGTGAATGAAAATATAATTTCCTTGATGGCAGTAACAGTGTCACCATATGGGAGGTGGACAAATCGTTATATAAAATATCTAATTGTTATTATACATGAGGCTACTTCATACATTCTGTCAAACAATCCATGCACATTGCAAGTGGACGTTACTTGTACACATCGCTGGCGAACCTGGCCATTTTATTACACCAGGGTGTACATGCAAAATGCACAGGTACATATGTGCGATGTGCTCGTCTGTGCTGCAGAAGCTGTCAGCTGCTGTCAGGAGCTGCTTTTTCAGTAGGGGAAAGGAGACGGCTGGTGTATCTGAATTCTGTCTGCGAGGACTGCAGATTGGTCTCCTGCGAAACATGACGTATCTCTCCTTTCTCCGACCTCGCCTTCCCTCTGTCTCTGCCGTGTGGAATATGATACCTCCTTCTGTAATCTGCATGTTTCACTTCAGCCTCAGTGACCCACAGAAGGATTGTTTCATCCTTGATGACAGCAGACAGGTGGAGGAGGATTTTTGGGGTCACAGACGTCAGGGAGAGATGAAGATGACAAAGGGAGGATGAGGAGTGAAGGCAAATGAGGAAAAACCTGTACGTTGCTTTTGCTTTCGTTTAGTTGAGCTCCTGCCGTTGAAGTCTGGCAATAAAGCTGCAGAGATCCTCTTCAGAGTGACACTGTTGAAGTCTTATGTCTGTCTCATGTCTGCTTCATTCTCTATTTTTAGTCCGCCAGAAAGAACTATGGATTCCACTGCACAATCATAATCATACGTTACATGGTGCTCATCAGGTTCACTGAGTGTTCATCAAACTTTTTACGACCCCAAATCAGTTGGAATGACATGGAAGATGCAAATAATAATAAAAATAAGTAATAATAAACACTGATCCTTACATTTGCTTTCACTTCTGTTTTATTGCAGACAGAATGAACCAAAGATATTTCATGTGTTGCGTGGGCATCATTTAATATGTTAATATGTCTGCAACATTCCAAAACAAGTTGGAATAGGAACAGTTTAGGGCTGCTAATGAAGTAATGGTGTTGGAATCGTGATTTCGTACAAAAGCAGTAGCCACAAAAAGCTGAGTCTTTGAGGATCATAGATGGGTGATTCTTAGACTACGGGCACTTTTATGTCCCTTGATCATATTTTATGAAAAAAAGAAAAAAGGGGAAATTTCACACTTTTATAGTTATCTTTACAATGAAAGTGTTTGAAGAAATTTGTCCTAGTAGTCTATGATGACTTTTTCACCTTTTTTCAGCATCATTATATGCAAATATTGCCGTTTTGTGCTTGTCCCACACCCAGACTTATGATCTTCAATGATAAAAATGAATAGTAAACGTTTTTTCTAATGTTTTAAAATATCTCTGAATAAAATATCAGTAAAATAATCAAAACATAATTGGGGTATTCAATGTCATACAACTGTTGTGATTTTTTTTAAACAAAATGTAGTTGTCCCACACTATTGCCGTAATTTCCACCACAACAATGTCCCTTTAAAAAGTTTGTATGAAAGATTGTGTGGATAGTTTCTATGGAGATAAACAGTAACATCAGAGCACATGTATATAGCGCCAAATCACAACACACAGTTGCCCCAAGGCACTTTATATTGTAAGGCAATGGTGTGGTGGAAATTACATTTACAAGGCCAATAGTGCCCGTAGTTAAAGAATCACCCAGATGGGCAGAGGGCCTCCAGTTTAACAAATGCACAAGAAAGTTATTGAAATGTTTAAAACTGTTCTTTTTTTTTTTTTTTGCATATTTCTCCTTCTGCAGTGCATAATATTAAATGATTTGTGGAGTCTAGAAGAATTTCATTGTGTAAAGGGTGCAAGCCTCAGCTGAACACCAGTGAACAAAACGTGTATTTTATGTCCACTGTTTTTCAAAATGACGGCGATAAATATGTTCATCAGTCTTGCTTTTATGTTTCTAAAAATGTTTGTAAAAAATGTTCTACCCAAATTTAGGGTGAAACAGTTTGTTGACATGGTGAAACTGACTACACAGCCTATTTTCCAATAAAGAATTTACTCAATAATACGAGAAAAAAGTAAGAAAAGAAGAAAAAAGTTTGACACAATTCATGCAGTGTGTCTTTGGAAGTGCTGCGTTAATGTCACATAAGCATCCATCTGTATGTGTGTTGAGTAAACTGAACAAGAATCTAATGTGGTGAGTTTTTTTTTTTTTTTTTTTTTTTTTTTATAAAGACTGATGGCCTTGGGGTAAAGTTTAGCATCACCACTAGGGGCTGAGAATGAGTGTAAATGAGCTGCCCTACAGCTTCATTTGGCTTTGATTAGGAGTTCACATCTTTGCTTTCTCTACTTCAAAACACTAATCATTTCATCAGCCGCTCTTCTCTGGCTCAGCTACTCATCAAAACCTCTTCATCGCCCCGTCTCATTTCTCGCTCCTCATCTTCAATGGTGTTAAATTCACGCCTGCAACAAAATACTCATGTAGCCCACTCATTTGCCCTTTTGTTTTTCTTTCCAGCATGCAGTTTCAACTTATTTCACTCACACGCCCGGTTTGAACCTGTCGTCGGAAGCATCACCATCGACTGAGCAACAGAATTGCTGTATGACACTCCGGTGTCAACATGCTGCCTTTAGTACATGAGCCAGTCATCAATTTTGAGCTAATCGGTGCCACTTAAAGTGACAGTGACACTTGAATGTGAATCCAGCCTCAGTGTACCATGGCCTACACAAAATGTAATACAGCAATCTCAGGAAGGCAGCTGTAGGCAGGTGGGGTCAATGAAGGGTTATACAGGGGTCAAGATGTAAAAAATTCTGCAATCATATTAAACTATACTACATTATTTATCTGATTATAACAATTCCAAAAAGATATAGTTTGAAAGATCTATGACTGAATGTTCCGGAGTTATGGGGTAAAAACAGCAAAAATGATGACAAAGGTCAAATTCAGTTTGTACAGGGGTCAAAAGTTAAAGTTGCTCCAATTTCAGTAAAAAATGATGCAAATCATTGGTTGAAATAAAAGGATCAATAAATGGAATAGTTTTGACTGTGTTGGATGTTTGGTCTCCAAAGTAAAGGTCAAACAAGGTCAATGTCCATTATGTTCGATGACGTGACATATGTTACCCTGTAACATGATAAATAAGCATGACAGATGGTGCAAACTATTCCTTTTTAGAACATCATTATCCCAAACAATAATCTGCGTAACTTCTTACCAAAATTTTTATTTATTTTATTTATTTATATTTATATAGCGCCAAATCACAAACAGTTGCCCCAAGGTGCTTTATATTGTAAGGCAAGGCCATACAATAATTACGTAAAAACCCCAACGGTCAAAACGACCCCCTGTGAGCAAGCACTTGGTGACAGTGGGAAGGAAAAACTCCCTTTTAACAGGAAGAAACCTCCAGCACAACCAGGCTCAGGGAGGGGCAGTCTTCTGCTGGGACTGGTTGGGGCTGAGGGAGAGAACCAGGAAAAAGACATGCTGTGGAGGGGAGCAGAGATCAATCACTAATGATTAAATGCAGAGTGGTGCATACAGAGCAAAAAGAGAAAGAAACACTCAGTGCATCATGGGAACCCCCCAGCAGTCTAAGTCTATAGCAGCATAACTAAGGGATGGTTCAGGGTCACCTGATCCAGCCCTAACTATAAGCTTTAGCAAAAAGGAAAGTTTTAAGCCTAATCTTAAAAGTAGAGAGGGTGTCTGTCTCCCTGATCTGAATTGGGAGCTGGTTCCACAGGAGAGGAGCCTGAAAGCTGAAGGCTCTGCCTCCCATTCTACTCTTACAAACCCTAGGAACTACAAGTAAGCCTGCAGTCTGGGGTGATATGGTACTATGAGGTCCCTAAGATAAGATGGGACCTGATTATTCAAAACCTTATAAGTAAGAAGAAGAATTTTAAATTCTATTCTAGAATTAACAGGAAGCCAATGAAGAGAGGCCAATATGGGTGAGATATGCTCTCTCTGTCTTGGAGCAACTTTAACTTTTGACCCCTGTACAAACTGAAACTGACCTTTGTCACCATTTTTGTTGTTTTTATCCAATAACTCCAAACCAATAAGTCCAAACAATACCTTTTTGGAATCGTTATGATCAGATAAATAATGTGGAATACCTTTCAATATGATTGGAGCATTTTTAAATTTTGACCTCTGTGTAACACTTCATTGACCCCTGCCTGGCTACAGCTGCCACCCCGGGATTGCTGTCATTCATTTTTGTGTAGGTCATGGTACACTGAGGCTGGCTTCGAAGTGTTGCTTCGTCACCTTAAGCGGTACCGAAAACCTATTTGGCCCATGGACTAATGCAAGTTGCTCAACTGCACACTGGGAGCAACTTGGGGATTAAACGCCTTGCCCAAAGGCCTTTGTGATTTTAATCATCTACCTGGAATTTGAACCAAGGATCCTCCTGGGCACCTTCAAATCATTGGTCATAACTGAAATTTTGTGTTCGGTGTGCAAAATTCTTTTCCATTTCCTCCATGTCACAGGAAGAAAAATAATTGATTTTGTTCTGGCTCTGCTCCTTTTCTCATAACTCTCTCATACAGACTCTAAATCCACAATTTCACTAATTTACTGCTTTGAGCAGCTCTGCAGTCAGCAGCAGACTCTGCAATCCAGATGCGCTGATCGCAGATATCTGCTGACACTGCGGTCACTACAGATAATCCACCAGCCAGGCAAACCCACTGATAAAAATACTAATGAAAAATTCTGATTAATTGCAGATGGATAAAATAAACCATTAATGACATTCTCTGGAATCTCAGCATTTTCTGAACTTATTACTTGTGCACTAATTTACAGATCTTGTTAGTTTGCACAGTTTTGGGTCCATTTCTGCCACATTTGATGTTTCAGTGAAAAAGTGGGTGTCTGCGATGTGCAGATCACCAAAGATTGAGGTCTGGGAACATACGGCAGTGTAGCATGCTGCCACATTAACTGCACCTCACAACCACCGTGGGTCATGGATGGCAACCACACAGGCAGCCAACCACTTCGCCCCACTTCTCAAAAGTATCAGTATATCTCCTGCAGCCGTCTACGGCTAAGACTGATGAGCTGATTTTCTGAAAACGGTATATAGTGTGTGTCAAGCGCAGTCTGTAACAGCATTACGTTTTGTCTGTACAGTCCTGTGAAAGAGCTATGAACTCCCTACTGTCTATAAATGCGACTTGATGTTTTTCTTCTTTCGACTATCAATAAAAGACCAGATTGTCAAAAACAAAGACAAACAAGAAGGAACAATGAGAAGCACCTTGTATGTTTGAAAGCAATTCATGCTAATTAATTCTTTAATCCCTTTGAGTCTATCCTGGTGATGATGGACTTTGCTCCTGTGAAGTGCTTTAATGCAACTCGTGTTGTGATTTGGTGCTGTATAAATAAAATGGAATTGTGATGTAGTGAAACATTTTGCATTCTGTGAAACCAGCAGTTTTCAACATTGCACCCGATGAGTCAAAACTTCACACATTTGAGAAATAATGGTGTCTTAGAATGTAAAAGATGGGGAACCACGCCCTATTTTCTGGGTCAGGCTCAAACGTCCTAATCGCCCCTCGTATTTGATCTGTCCAAAATGGATCCACTTTAACCCTCTGGGGCCGACGCAGTCGTATACGACGGCTAAGACCAAGCTTTACTAAATTATAAATAACTTTTAATGATATGCGATAGAAACGTACTTTTTTTTTTTTGCTGAAAAGTTAACTCCGCAGACTTTCGAGCCAGCCATCGGCCGTCTTTGTACTCCTCATAGAAGCTGTGTGATGACGTGCGCAATGTGAGTGTCCAATCGAAATTGGTTCACCATCACATGGTTTTCCAAAATCCATTCGTAGGGCAGATTTACCTCATACGATAAACTAAAGATCATTTTCAGGAGTGATGTGTTACTAGTTGGCCCATTTGAATAGCCCCCTGGGTGCTCCAATGAGTACATACTATTAGTACATACTCAGTGCACCCTGCATCCATTACACACAGTGATCAGTGAAAGCAGGAGCACGTGGAAAGACTCTGATGACAATCTCACGTGCTCAAACAAAGTGTGTAACTATCAGGATTGCTCCACTAATTTGCATGAATGTTACTGGATAACTCTGTTGCTTTCTCTGCGTAAAGCACTGTTTACCATATCGATGGACAACAAAATGTTGTGGGCTGGGGTGTTTGGCTGGCTTGGTTTTTGTTTTCTGTTTCTCCCACCAGGTGGTATGCATTCAGGACTGAGTGGCTGAGCATTAGGACCTCACCCTGAACACCTGAGGCTTGTTTTCACATGCAGGTCATCAGGGCTCACAGCTGTGATGTATTTTGTCTTAATCAGAGATTGCTGCATTTAAACCTTGAATGCACAGTGTGTGATTGCCAGAGACTCGACCTTGTGAGCAGACATGTGAGATCGACGTCAGGAGGACAATCTCACCATCACGGACGCAGAGACCGCTCCAGGTTTGACGCCACAGTCTGTGAAGGAGGATTGGGTGAGGTCTCACGCTCTTCAGCACACTTCCTGAGGTAATTTGGTTTTGGTGACTTTTATGAAGTAATGACAGTGGATTTGGTGTCCCTCACACCTTGTTATTGAGCTGTCACGTTGTGCTGATTGTCTGGTCAGCTTCTGCTGCAGTGGAGATTTGAACTGAGTTGTTCCGTGCATGCAGGGTGAGAAGCTGATGTATAGATTTAAGCCAGGAAGTGTTTGCTGATTGCGTGCACCTTTGAGTTGTCTCTCTGTGTGGAGTTGGACTCACCTCATGTTTTCTTTCTTCAGACTCGGTTTGTCGCGGCCACCTGGGGGGTGTCGGCGGGGTCCCTGGGTCCGAACTGCTGTGGCTCCGGACCGTTTGCGCTGTTAAGAGCACGCCGTGTTTCCACCTCACCAGACCGCGGACTTTTTTTAGTTGTTTAGCACTGCATCTCACTGTTATGTTTATTAAATTCTGTTATCCTTTGAACCGTGCTCTGCTTATTTTATGCTGGGTCCTTTCAAACGCTGGGTCGGTGCTCCGACCGCGTCCGAAACATAACAAAATGCAGACCATTTTGTATATATTGTTCAAAATGTGCATTTGTGTTTATTGTTTGAACCTTTTTGTTGTTCAGTCTTCCACACAAGACCTCAAATTACCTTTATAAAGTGTCAAAACAGTTGTTTATTATAGTTTGCTGTGTGTTTTGAATAAATGTGTGGAAAATTATTTTTTGCTTTATTTTTTCCTTGCTTATTTTTGATTGTAAACCTTTATTACACTTAGAAAACACAACAAAAACATATATATCCTGAAAGCACAGGTTGTCCTGAAAAAAAGAGACATAAAACGTGATTGTGGGATGCAGGGAGAGCTGTTAACAGCAATAACAAAACATTTATGCCAAGTGAACTGTCCAAAAAATGCCCTCGGACCCCAGAAGGTTAATGGTGACTAGTACACGTCTAGTCAACACACAATTAGTCCTTATGGGCTTCACACCGTTTGACTTAAATTGTTATGACCTTGGGTTTGACCTTTCGCTTTCACCCAACATCAAATGGGCAAGAAAAAGTTGATGTGACTTCATAAGTGAGTCCTTCGGCTGCTCCCTTGTTTCAGGTTCGCCACAGCAGGTCCAAGGTGGATGTTGATTTGACACAAGATTCACACCAGAGACGACCTTGTGATGCAACTTCACATTAAGTGGAGAATGTGCAGGGGTGAGATTTCAACCACGAACCTTTCACACTGGAAGTAAACACACTTAACCGCTTGGCCAGTGTTTCATAGTAATGTGGAGGCAAAAAAGAACTTTAGACTGTCTGAGGCTGTTTGTGGAAAAATACAAAATCAGGGAACTGACTATCTGTAATACAGGCTTTTAATTTGAAGCTTCGAAGTCACACCCAATACCACAGTGCATGCAGCAAAATCTGAAAAAGTGTGTGCAAAGCAACTTATGAAAAGTGCTTTTTTTTGTACATTCAGAGAAAGGCGGGGCAGCACAGCAAACAGTCATGTACACAGTTGCCAGTAAATGAAACTATTCAGTTTTCCTATGAAAACTCTCGCCATTAATGAATGTTGTCAGTTTCATCTTTAGAGGACAGATGGTGAGTTTTATCAGTGTAGCTACAAAGCAAGGTTAGAGTTTAGATGCAAAAGTCTTAGGCAGACTATCTACAAGGCAAGAATGAATAATTTTGACATGACACATGACAGTAACCATTGGTGTATCATCGGCCAGTTCCTTGAAATAGCCATGTATGTATGTAGCATTAGTCCAGATGTTTGACCTTGGCCTGTGACCTTAACTTTCAAGGGATTTTTCTTAGAATAAATTTTTTTCCTTGGAAAACCCTTGAATGTATTTCCAAGTAACTGAGTTATTTTGTTCACACAACAAGAGGCAGAAAGATGTAAAGTACTGAACACAACACCCCAGCATGTGCCATGGCTCATGTAAATAAGTCCATTTGGCTGCTCCCTTGTTCTCACTTAGGATCATCGCAGCAGATCCCAGGTGGATCTACATGTTGATTTCGCATGTTTTATGCCGGATGTCCTTCCTGACTTCGACAAATCAAATGTAACAATTTTTTTATTTATTAAAAGAAATACAATTTCAAATTAAAAGGAACTTGATCTGTTTGTAAATTTGCAGTCGAATACAACAAAACAGTAGAAATATGAATAATTAAAGACTTCAGAGGGCTGATTTCAATTTTTCATTTATATAGCGCCAAATCACAACAGAGTTGCCTCAAAGTGCTTCACACAGGTAAGGTCTAACCTTACCAACCCCCAGAGCAACAGTGGTAAGGGAAAAACTCCCTCTGAGGAAGAAACCTCAAGCAGACCAGACTCAAAGGGGTGACCCTCTGCTTGGGCCATGCTACAAACATAAATTACAGAACAATTCACAGAACAATTCACGGACAAGTATACAAGAAAATGCTATTGGCGCACAGGACAGGAGGATTGCCAACGCGAACACAACTCCCATCTCTGGATGGAGCTGCACCTTAGACAGAAAAAACAGAATCAGGCATCAGAAAGACAAAAAAATGCTGTATAATTTGCCAGCATTAAATAACAAGAAAAACAGAAATACTAAGGTGATCGGCAGCCACTAGCCCTAAACTTCACTAAAAGACACTGAATTTAGGTAAAGTTGAAGCCGCGGCCGGCTCCAATTACTAATGAATGAATTGCGAGTAAAAAGCGTAAAACAAAACTGTACCAGTATGCTAGCCATATGAAAGGGAAAATAAGTGCGTCTTAAGTCTGGACTTGAAAGTCTCCACAGAATCTGACTGTTTTACGAGGTCTGTTAGAAAACTATCCGACCTTTTTATTTTTTTAAAAAACTACATGGATTTGAATCGTGCGCTTGCATCAGCCAAGCTTGAACCTTCGTGCGCATGCTTGAGTTTTTTCATGCCTGTTGGTTGCATCATTCGCCTGTGGGCAGGCTTTGAGTGAGCACTAGTCCACCCCACGCGTCGGATTTTCATTGTCAGGAAAATGGCTGAGCGATTGAGACAGCCAGGTGGAAACCATTCGGAAGATTCAGATGGCTTTCGGTGAAGATACTCTGGGCGTCACACAGATTAAGGATCATTACAATCGGATTAAAGATGGCCCACAGTGGTGCAGGGCACGCCGTGCTCTGAGCGGCCATTGACAGGCTGAAACGACCAGATCATTTCCAAAGTGAAGGCTGTGTTGATCCGGGACATCGTCTGACTACCAGAGAAATTGTGGAAGAGGTGTACATCAGCACTTTTGTGGCACATTCCACTGTTACAGGAGATTTTCTAATGAAAGATGTGCGGAGGAATTTGCATGTCGGGACAGAGCCGCTCATGGCGCACAACAAAAAGCATGTCCGTGTTGGAAGTCTCACAGGACAAGTTGTGACATGCCCAGCTGTTACACAATTTCTCTGATACTCACTCGACTGAAAAGCCACCGAAAGCTGTCTGAATCTTCCGAATGGTTTCCAACATGGACGTGCTTTTTGTTATGCACCATGAGCGGCTCCGTCCCGACGCGCGAATTCCTCCGCACGTCTTTCATTACAAAATCTCCTGTAACAGTGGAATTTGCCGCAAAAGTGCTGATGTACACCTCTTCCACAATTTCTCTGGTAGTCAGACGACGTCCCGGATCAACACAGCCTTCACTTTGGAAATGATCTGGTCGTTTCAGCCTGTCGATGGCCGCTTGGAGTGTGGCGCGCCCTGCGCCACTGTGGGCCATCTTTAATCCGGTTGTAATGATCCTTAATCTGTGTGACGCCCAGAGTATCTTCACCGAAAGCCGTCTGAATCTTCCGAATGGTTTCCACCTGGCTGTCTCAATCGCTCAGCCATTTTCCTGACAATGAAAATCCGATGCGGGGGTGGACCAGTGCTCACTCAAAGCCTGCCCACAGGTGAATGACGCAACCGACAGGCGTGAAAAAACTCAAGCATGCGCACGAAGGTTCAAGCTTGGCTGATGCAAGCGCACATGATTCAAATCCATATAGTTTTTAAAAAAAAATAAAAAGGTCGGATAGTTTTCTAACAGACATTGTATCGATGTAGGGAGATCATTCCACAGAACAGGGGCACGAAAAGAGAAAGCTCTGTAACCCGCAGACTTCTTATTCACCTTAGGGACACAAAGTAGTCCTGCACCCTGAGAACGTAAAGCCCGGGCTGGTATGTAAGGTTGAATTAGGTCAGCTAGCTAGGTAGGGAGGTGCCAGTCCATGAATAATTTTGTAGCAGAACCTTAAAATTTGATCTCACTGGGACAGGAAGCCAGTGAAGTGATGCTAAAATGGGTGTAATGTGGTCGAACTTTCTGCTTCGTGTCAAAAGTCTGGCTGCAGCATTTTGAACCAATTGGAGACCCCTAATGCTAGACTGCGGTAAAAAAGAAAATAGAAC
The DNA here is from genome assembly GCF_902500255.1 of Thalassophryne amazonica. NCBI lineage: Eukaryota > Metazoa > Chordata > Actinopteri > Batrachoidiformes > Batrachoididae > Thalassophryne > Thalassophryne amazonica. The sequence goes on from NC_047118.1 coordinate 18,603,387, forward strand.
ATTGCAGTAGTCCAATCTAGAAGAGACAAATGCATGGATCAGGGTCTAAGCATCAGCCATAGACAGGATGCGACAAATCTTCACTATATTTCGCAGGTGGAAGAAAGCAGTCCTAGTAATATTTCTAGTGTGGAGGCCAAAGGACAATGAAAGATCAAAAATTAACCCAAGGTTCCTCACTTTGTCAGTGTGATGTATGACACACGAGTTGAGGCTGAGCGTTAACTGGTCAAATTGATGCCGATGTCTCACTGGACCGAGAACCATCATTTCAGTCTTATCAGAGTTTAAAAGTAGAAAGTTTCTAGACATCCAACTTCTCACTGCTGCAAGGCAATCTTCTAAGGATTTTATGTGAACGAGATTACCAGCAGTTATCGGCATGTATAACTGAGTATCATCTGAAAAGCAGTGAAAGGTAATCCCAAAACGCCACAATATGTGCCCAAGGGGTGCTATATAAAGGGAGAAAAGCAGGGGGCCTAAGACAGACCCCTGTGGAACCCCAAATTTCATGGCACTAAGGTTAGAGGTAGTGTTACTGTACAAAACACAGTGAGAACTGTGTCAGCCATGCAACTGTGTTGTCAAGTATGACATCAACCATGCAAGGGCACTCCCAGTAATCCCAAAGTGATTTTCCAGCCTATCAAGTAGAATATGATGATCCACTGTATCAAATGCAGCACTGAGATCTAACAGCAACAGAACTGTAGTGGTGTCCGAATCCATTGTAAGCAGAAGATCATTCACCACTTTAGTGAGAGCCGTCTCTGTGGAATGATATTTTCTAAAAGCAGACTGCAGTGGCTCAAAGAGATTATTCTCAGTAAGATAGTCTACGAGCTGCCGTGACACCACTTTTTCCAGAATTTTAGAGAAAAATGATAGATTTGATATCGGCCGATAGTTTGTCAATACACCAGGGTCAAGATTAGGTTTCTTAAGTAATGGTTTAATCATTGCAGATTTGAAACATTTAGGAACAGGTCCAGAAGTTAAAGAAAGATGAATCATTTCCAGCACAGTCGGCCCAAGAGTGCGCCACAGGTCCTTAAACACTTTTGTTGGTATAGGATCAAATAAACAGGTTGTGCTTTTTGTTGACATTACGAGTTTTGTCAGCATGCCTAGTGAGATAGTCAAATTCTGTAAATCTAGGTAATACCTCAGTAGTGGCGCCCACATCAATAGCAGGGTGTAGTGGCTGGATTAAGACATGCCAGGATATGTTTAACCTGATGTCTTCTATTTTCTTCCCAAAGTAATCCAGGAAATCTTGTGCTGTAAAAGGACAGCGAACTACAGGTGGTTGTTCATGCAAAAGTGTTGTCACCGTGTCGAACAAGAACTTTGAGTTATGCTTGTTTTTGTTGATCAAATCAGAGTAGTAAGTCCACTTTGTAGCCAATAATGCATGCTTATAGTCTAAGATAGCATCACGTCATGCAAGGTGATTTACTTCTAATTTTGAACGATGCCATTTCCATTCTAGACCTCTTGCTTTATGCTTGAGGTCATGCAGATAATCATTGAACCAAGGTGACTGTGATTTGGGGGAGTGCGGTTTTAACACAGGTGGTGCAATCATGTTGAGTGTAGTTTTGAGCACTGAGTTTAAACTATCCACAAGTCTGTCTACTGACAGACGTCAGGCAGTCTAGCTTCTAGTTCAGTCTTAGTTGAGGAGTTGATGCATCGCTGTAATGATATATAAGGTTGTTGTTCCACTAAACATGGCAGCAAAACTGTAAACTTAATAAGTGAGTGATCAGACACCACTGATGTAAGAGGCATGATACCACGTGCGAGAACCAGATCCAGCGTATTTCCACTAATGTGCGTCGAATCCCGAATGCATTGCCGAAATCCTAATGCATCCACAATTTCTATAAATGATTTGCAGAGGGGATCAGAAGGCTTATTTATATGAATGTTAAAGTCACCAATGATCAGAATGTTATCTACACTAGTTAACAAGTTAGAGATGAACGCACCAAATTCATCTAAGAATTCAGAATATGGGCCAGGAAGCCTATATACAGTGACAAAGTAATACAACTGATTTTTATTCTTCTGACCTTGGCAATGTGTAATATCCTGAGCAGAGCGGAGAATCAGATGCTCAAACGAGTGATATTTGTAACCCCCAACAGCTAATAAGCTAAACCTAGATTTATAAATAAGAGCAACACCCCCGCCTTGCTTCGCATCATGAGGGACATGACTAAATGTATATGCTGGTGGGCAGGCCTCATTTAAGGGGAGGACAGCTGTAGGTTTAACCCAGGTTTCACATAGCCCAATCATATCTAAGTGATGATCAATAATTAGATCATTGATCAACAATAATTTTGAGGACAGTGATCTTATGTTAATGAGACCCAGTCTAAGGACCTCAGTGGGGTTGACAGTTGAACTGTTTGGATTTAGGGGTGGTTCCAGAGTAGCATATATAAGATGCCTAGAAGTAGGTTTAGGTTTAAGACATTCCACGCGCGTTGTAGGTGGCAGACACGAAATCTTTGCTATTGCTGGAACAACCACTGGGCCATCCTCAATTTCAACATCATCCAATATAGTAATGGGTATTAAGTTTGGAAAGCATATCCCTCTATGATTTTTATGGACACGACTACGGAAACAGGCCACAGTCTCAACTTGTTGAAATTCCCTGGCAAATAAACTGCACTATCACCATAGTGGATTTTCTGCACTAAATTCCCCACTAAGCTAATGGATTTCACATTTGTCATAAGCCTTGCAGGGTCTCTAATCACCTGCTTCTTGGCCTGCTGTAGATTCCTAATGTTACCCTCCCTGTAGAGCTCTATCTATGTTCGCAGACAAGATGGCGGCGCCTTCCCCAGTAGGGTGGAGGCCGTCTGGCATCAGCAAGCCACGGCGGCCCCAGAACGAAGGCCGGTTATCAATAAAGCTAAAGCCTTGCTGTCTACAAAACTGCGCCAGCCACTTACTTAACGATGTCAGCCTGCTAAACGCCTCATCAGTACCCCGGGAGGGGAGGGGACCAGAGACTCTTAATCAATGCCGACACATCTTTCTGGCAAGGTCACAAGTCCTCTCTGTCCATTTTTGTGACCTCTGAGTGCTTCATCCTGATATCACTGGTGCCAACGTGAATAACTATGTGACTATCTCATGTCATGTTCCTTTGTCTGTCTTCCCTTCTGCAGCATCAGCACCCTAAGATGAGATGCAATATCGGGAGCTCTGGCCCCAGGAATACATTTAATGTCAGCCGACGTCTGTAACCTGACTTTGCGGGTGATAGAATCCCCTATCACTAAAGTCCGGTGTTTCGGCCTGGAAACAGGAGTGGAAGTCACTTGTGGGCTCAGAGAATTCACATCTGACAAATCCAAGGGGGAGAACCAATTCACAGTTCGCATGATCGGGGTGCCACAACCGGGCACCAAGCCCTACGGGGCTTCCTCCGCCTAGCCACAGTCCGAAAGCCACCCTCCACAGCCAGCGTTTCTAAGCTGATGCTAATGGGCTCGCTAGCCGGCCCAACACTAACCTCATCTGGAGTGCCCCTAACATCTAACTCCACTGCACTAAGAAGCTGCTCTAACTTACGGACATGGCTCTCTAAGAGAGCCACCCTATCTTCAAACATCACGCAGGATTTACGGAGGGTGTAAAGTAGAATTAGTAGTGTACTTTGTGCACTAAGAAATTCAAGACTACGGGCACTTTTATGTCCCTTGATCATATTTTATGAAAAAAAGAAAAAAGGGGAAATTTCACACTTTTATAGTTATCTTTACAATGAAAGTGTTTTAAGAAATTTGTCCTAGTAGTCTATGATGACTTTTTCACCTTTTTTTCAGCATCATTATATGCAAATATTGCCGTTTTGTGCTTGTCCCACACCCAGACTTATGATCTTCAATGATAAAAATGAATAGTAAACAAACATTTTTTCTAATGTTTTAAAATATCTCTGAATAAAATATCAGTAAAATAATCAAAACATAATTGGGGTATTCAATGTCATACAACTGTTGTGATTTTTTTAAACGAAATGTAGTTGTCCCACACTATTGCCGTAATTTCCACCACAACAATAATGTCCCTTTAAAAAGTTTGTATGAAAGATTGTGTGGGTAGTTTCTATGGAGATAAACAGTAACATCAGAGCACATGTATATAGCGCCAACTCACAACAAACAGTTGCCCCAAGGCGCTTTATATTGTAAGGCAATGGTGTGGTGGAAATTACATTTACAAGGCCAATAGTGCCCGTAGTTAAAGAATCACCCACAAATTAATAAACACATCTGAAACTTTTTTTTAACTACGTATATATGATGTCTGCATCTTCATTTTGAAGTCATAACAATGAATCACAAATATTTTGCTGATCAATATATACTTCAGATCATCCATTGAGGCTTATACAAACAAAACCCCTGTGTTTTTGGGAACATGTTTTCCTTCACCTTTGGCCAGGTATTCCAAAATCTAATCACCTCTTGACATCTATACAAGTAATATTCCTATCAAGTTTGAGGGAAATATGTTCAGCTGTTTTTTATTTATCTTGTCCATGAACACAAAGACATACACGTGCCAATAAAACAGTAAGGTAATGAATTGATCACATGATATTTTTTGTAGAAACCATGATACACCCAAAGATTTCAGTTTTAAATATCAAGTCACAGAAGATATGGATTTTGTTTAGTCTATAATTTTGCTATTTGGAAATTTCAATACATTTGCAGCATATATTCTTTTTTTGCTTAAGATTTTTTGCACAGTATTCTATATAAAAGAATGTGGGTGTCAAATCATCAAACATTTAACAATGAGACATCTTTAAACCTTGGTAGGCAGGATGCTCTCTACTTTGTGCATTGATTCCTATGTTTTTGTGCTTGTTTGTCTCCCCCCCCCCCCCCCCCACCCCATCCCCTGGAAAAATAATAAAAATACAATTTTGTTTTTCAACAAATACCTCATTTAAAAGTTTGATTTTGCCTGAAGATGCCAATAAAAATTGAATTGGATTTGTGTGAAGATTATTAGATATTTATGTATTACTGAGGAACAGTATGCACGCCAATCTGCGCTCTTCCAGTGTAATCCTAGTACTCATTTTGTTTCTAGTAAAGCCGTGGTTTCAATGAGTCATAACGGCAGCCCCATTAGAATCCTGCTGAGATCGAACAAGTGCGAAAGACTTAAACCTTGCATGACCATTAGCCTGAATTATGCACTGCACCTAAATTTAGAACTAAAATTAGCAGTTTACGAAGCAAGATTCAAAAACATGGGTCTGTGCTCACTGCTCTTACTCTGCAGAGGCGTCACATGCAAACTTTAAATCTTTAATTTGGCATCTGTAGTTGTTCATAGATGCCCGCTGATGTTTTCCTTCAGCTTTTCATTCTTTATGACATCACGGTGGCTGTGTGTTGTCGCTCAGAACACTTTTGCAGTCGGCCTGGTGTTTGATCCCCGTTCGTGCGCTGATCCCACATCCCTCTGCAGTCAGCCGCAGTCTGATATCAATAATTAGTGCTGCTCGATGCTTTTCTTTTACAGAGCCTGACATCCAAACAGTGTCAGGCTGCTGGTCTGAGCATGGAATCTGTTTTATGATGCTTTCACCTTCATTCAGCTGGAGTCTAATTGCCAGCTACAATATTAATGTGATAATGTGGCAATATTAATGTGGCAATATTTATATAAAATGTTCTGGACCACTGCAGTAACAGCTAATACTGTAGTACTTCACACCAACGTTGGTCTACAGCAGGGCAATTCAACTATATTTTTCCGGGAGCCAAATTTGTCAGAATGCTATGATCTGTGGGCCGGACATTCTCATGACCTGTACTATTACTCTTGGACGTACAACTGAGACAAATGCTACTGCATTTCTTTTTCCCTTTTTATTTAACAGAACATCAAAAGTATACACTAATGAAGTCACTGTGGGAAAGTGCAGCAGCCTGTTGTTAAGATCACGTGCGAATTTTTTTTTTTTTTATAAAAGCAGTCAACTTTTTAACCACATCAGCCACTGTTTTATCCCTCCCCTGAAGACTCAGATTAAGACCATTCAAATGATGCATGATATCACTTAAAAAGCACATTTCTGAGTCAAATTTCTCATCCAGCATTTTTGTCAGAAATGTTTCAGCCTTCTTGTGCTTGCATTCACATAGAAAGGTGATAATTTCCTCCCTCAGTTCACAGACCACCTGACGTGTAAAAGTAGGTCAGAGTGCTCAGCTGACATATCAACAAGTCGTCTGCAAAACAACCTGTGCTGAAGACTGGATGTTGCACTGATAAAGTTCACTGCAGCAATCACAGAGTCCACGGTACTTTTCAACTCACCACTGAGAGCAGAGGACACTCTGCCATTGTCTTCTCTTGCAGAATGCAGCTACGGGAGAAGATTGAAGTGCTTTGCTTGTAGTTCATATTAAGTCCTTTTATTTTTATTTGATGAGCATCAGAATCCGGTGGATATTCATTGTCAAAACGGGAGTGAGTCGTAATGAAGTGCCTTTGCACATTATATTCCTTATTCACCGCGCAACAGTCACAACACAGCAGGCACATAGGATTGCCTTCTGCATTTTCTACGTGCACATATTCATCAGTCTAGTCATTAAATCTATTTTTGTTGTCAACTTTACGTCTCTTCTCCTTTGAATGCGCCCTGTTGTCGTCTTCTTTGTTAGTCAGATGAAATGGTGACTTGAAATTGACTGTACTGTAGTGTGCATGTGTTTTTGTTTATATTTGGCAGGGTGTACTCCCACATTACCCTTAAATTAAATAAGGTGTAGAAAATGAATGAATGTCTTGTTTTGTTATAAACAGGCCAATATAAATCATGTTTAATCATTGTTTTCTGTGTTAAAGAAGACTGAGTGAAAACAAAGAAATCCATACCCAAACAGCTCATGTGAAATGACTGAATCAGATTTATGTGTCTGCATTGATCTCGCAACACTGGATAAGTTAGCACCCAGTTGTCAAATGTACTAAATTAGACAGTTTCAGTCCCTGAAATTACTTTTAGCCTTGATAAATTTTAGCTCTCTCCAGTAGCTGGAGAAGGCCAAGGGGACACCCACGTTTCACCTGACTGTGGCAGATTAATGGTTACTTTAAATTGGGGCTGGATTGGTTGTCTGACTGGGTAGTTGCCACCCAGGACATAAAACAGTTCCGTGGTTTTGGGGATGTGACGAAATGCAGCATCAGTGCATGCTCTGAGACTTGACGATAAATCATGTATGCAGGCCTCACCTATTTGCATGTTTAACACCCACTATTGTGCACACTCACGTGGACACGCCCCAAATGACACATTCTGTCATGGTTGGGGTTTGTTTTATGTTTTATTTAGCATTCAGTTCTTTCTGGGGTTTTCGAGTTTGTTTCTTTGTCTGCACACTCTTGACTTTCGGTGTGGGCTTTGGTTTGGCATGTATCTCTTCCCTTTGTTTGCCATAACCGTTTCCTGCTTGTCTCCTGCACCTGTGTCTGATTTATTGTGATCACACATTCTATTTAAGTCTTACTGTTTCTGTCCTTCGACGCCAGATCATTGTGCTTAACTGCCTTCATTTCCAGCCTTCAGAGTTTTGTCATATTCCTTGTTCTGATTGCCTGCCGTGTTTTTTGGTTCACACCTTGCCTTATGCATTTATTACTGTTGTTGATCTTTGACTGCCTTTTTGTGTACTGAATCCTGCCTCTGACCAGATTAAACCTTTTTGAATGCCACATGTTTGAGTCAGAGTCACACATTTGTGTCCAGCCTTCTTTGGTCCCAGAGACTGATACATTCAAGAAGACAAACATCTTAAATGGGCAATGCTCACTGTTTTGTCATATGAACGATGAAATCCTCAGTGCACACCAGTAACTAATCAGCATGCACATTTGATTTTTTTTTTTTTTTTTGCATGCACTAATGTGTTTGCACACATTTTACACACTCAGACCTTTCATATTCCGGCCCTCTCTGTGCTTGACTATTTCTAGGGGGAAATGAAGTCACCCACAAATCTGATACATAGACAAAAACTGTATTGTGTTTAGTGGATGGAAAAGCATGGCATAACAGTATTGAATAAAGATGGTTTAGTTGATTTTAGCTTGGAGTGTGTTTGGTTGTGGGTGTTTTTTTATGGAAATGTGGCTATTTCAGATTAATTGTGACCTTTCACTGATGTGGTCCTGTTTTTGATTTCGCCTCAACTCCTCAGTCTTGGTCGTGTAATCTTGACAAACTTTGGTATTGCTCTTGACATCAGTTTACGTGGAATTTAGTTATCTTGTTATCTATTGAGTGTTTTTGCCATATTATTTTACCGGTACTTGCAATATATTTTTTTGTATTTATGGATTACCATCATATAGAGCATTACCCCTCCCTACATACAGTAGTGTTCAGAATAATAGTAGTGCTATGTGACTAAAAAGATTAATCCAGGTTTTGAGTATATTTCTTATTGTTACATGGGAAACAAGGTACCAGTAGATTCAGTAGATTCTCACAAATCCAACAAGACCAAGCATTCATGATATGCACACTGTTAAGGCTATGAAATTTGGCTATTAGTAAAAAAAAAAAAAAAAGTAGAAAAGGGGGTGTTCACAATAATGGTAGCATTTGCTGTTGACGTGACAAACTCAAAACTATTATGTTCAAACTGCTTTTTTAGCAATCCTGTGAATCACTAAACTAGTATTTAGTTGTATAACCATAGTTTTTCATGATTTCTTCACATCTGCGAGGCATTCATTTTGTTGGTTTGGAACCAAGATTTTGCTGGTTTACTAGTGTGCTTGGGGTCATTGTCTTGTTGAAACACCCATTTCAAGGGCATGTCCTCTTCAGCATAAGGCAACATGACCTCTTCAAGTATTTTGACATATCCAAACTGATCCATGATACCTGGTATGCGATATATAGGCCCAACACCATAGTAAAAGAAACATGCCCATATCATGATGCTTGCACCACCATGCTTCACTGTCTTCACTGTGAACTGTGGCTTGAATTCAGAGTTTAGGGGTCATCTCACAAACTGTCTGCGGCCCTTGGACCCAAAAAGAACAATTTTAATCTCATCAGTCCACAAAATATTCCTCCATTTGTTTTTAGGCCAGTTGATGTGTTCTTTGGCAAATTGTAACCTCTTCTGCACATGTCTTTTTTTTTGTCCATTTTAAAGAATTGGAGATCATTGTAGATGAACAGCCTATAATTTTTTGCACCTGCATATAAGTTTTCCCCTCTCCAATCAACTTTTTAATCAAACTACGTTGTTCTTCTGAACAATGTCTTGAATGTCCCATTTTCCTCAGGCTTTCAAAGAGAAAAGCATGTTCAACAGGTGCTGGTTTCATCCTTAATCCTATAAAGCCCTGTGAAATAATTGTCAGAAAATTCTAATTTTTTGAAACAAGAGTCTTTATTGGACCTTTTAACAAACCCACCAAAAAACAAAAAAAAAAAAACCAAACAAACAAAAAAAACCTTTTTGCATATCAATCAATCAATCAATCAATTTTTTTTTATATAGCACCAAATCACAACAAACAGTTGCCCCAAGGCGCTTTATATTGTAAGGCAAGGCCATACAATAATTATGTAAAACCCCAACGGTCAAAACGACCCCCTGTGAGCAAGCACTTGGCTACAGTGGGAAGGAAAAACTCCCTTTTAACAGGAAGAAACCTCCAGCAGAACCAGGCTCAGGGAGGGGCAGTCTTCTGCTGGGACTGGTTGGGGCTGAGGGAGAGAACCAGGAAAAAGACATGCTGTGGAGGGGAGCAGAGATCGATCACTAATGATTAAATGCAGAGTGGTGCATACAGAGCAAAAAGAGAAAGAAACAGTGCATCATGGGAACCCCCCAGCAGTCTACGTCTATAGCAGCATAACTAAGGGATGGTTCAGGGTCACCCGATCCAGCCCTAACTATACGCTTTAGCAAAAAGGAAAGGTTTAAGCCTAATCTTAAAAGTAGAGAGGGTGTCTGTCTCCCTGATCTGAATTGGGAGCTGGTTCCACAGGAGAGGAGCCTGAAAGCTGAAGGCTCTGCCTCCCATTCTACTCTTACAAACCCTAGGAACTACAAGTAAGCCTGCAGTCTGAGAGCGAAGCACTCTATTGGGGTGATATGGTACTACGAGGTCCCTAAGATAAGATGGGACCTGATTATTCAAAACCTTATAAGTAAGAAGAAGAATTTTAAATTCTATTCTAGAATTAACAGGAAGCCAATGAAGAGAGGCCAATATGGGTGAGATATGCTCTCTCCTTCCAGTCCCCGTCAGTACTCTAGCTGCAGCATTTTGAATTAACTGAAGGCTTTTTAGGGAACTTTTAGGACAACCTGATAATAATGAATTACAATAGTCCAGCCTAGAGGAAATAAATGCATGAATTAGTTTTTCAGCATCACTCTGAGACAAGACCTTTCTGATTTTAGAGATATTGCGTAAATGCAAAAAAGCAGTCCTACATATTTGTTTAATATGCGCTTTGAATGACATATCCTGATCAAAAATGACTCCAAGATTTCTCACAGTATTACTAGAGGCCAGGGCAATGCCATCCAGAGTAAGGATCTGGTTAGACACCATGTTTCTAAGATTTGTGGGGCCAAGTACAATAACTTCAGTTTTATCTGAGTTTAAAAGCAGGAAATTAGAGGTCATCCATGTCTTTATGTCTGTAAGACAATCCTGCAGTTTAGCTAATTGGTGTGTGTCCTCTGGCTTCATGGATAGATAAAGCTGGGTATCATCTGCGTAACAATGAAAATTTAAGCAATACCGTCTAATAATACTGCCTAAGGGAAGCATGTATAAAGTGAATAAAATTGGTCCTAGCACAGAACCTTGTGGAACTCCATAATTAACTTTAGTCTGTGAAGAAGTTTCCCCATTTACATGAACAAATTGTAATCTATTAGACAAATATGATTCAAACCACCGCAGCGCAGTGCCTTTAATACCTATGGCATGCTCTAATCTCTGTAATAAAATTTTATGGTCAACAGTATCAAAAGCAGCACTGAGGTCTAACAGAACAAGCACAGAGATGAGTCCACTGTCCGAGGCCATAAGAAGATCATTTGTAACCTTCACTAATGCTGTTTCTGTACTATGATGAATTCTAAAACCTGACTGAAACTCTTCAAATAGACCATTCCTCTGCAGATGATCAGTTAGCTGTTTTACAACTACCCTTTCAAGAATTTTTGAGAGAAAAGGAAGGTTGGAGATTGGCCTATAATTAGCTAAGATAGCTGGGTCAAGTGATGGTTTAATTACTGCCACCTTAAAAGCCTGTGGTACATAGCCATATGAGTTTTTATTTGTATCATATTTGCTACATTGGGCAATCTAGCATAAAAACATCCATTTTAAATCCAGAGCAAACATAACATTTCAAACCTATAAAATGCTGCATTTTCTTAGGGAAATTACTGTGGATCACTTGTTTCAGGCAGCCATTATGAATGTCTCATCTGATGGCCCTCTGATGCATAAGATACTGACATCTGGTGGTTTGTCTGTGCACTACAAGTATCTCATTGTATACGATGGGTTTTTTGGGGAGAAAATATCACACTGATGAAGCAGACATCTCAGAAAATCCCGTATCAAATATGATACACTTGGCGTTACAGGGTTAAATAGGGGACACGTGATTCACACCTGTTTGTTCCACAGAATTGACGAACTCACTGACTGAATGCCACACTACTATTATTGTGAACACCCCCTTTTCTAGTTTTTTTTTTTTTTTTTACTAATAGCCCAATTTCATAGCCTTCAGAGTGTGCATATCATGAATGCTTGGTCTTGTTGGATTTGTGAGAATCTACTGAATCTACTGGTACCTTGTTTCCCATGTAACAATAAGAAATATACTCAAAACCTGGATTAATCTTTTTAGTCACATAGCACTACTATTATTCTGAACACTACTGTATCTACGCTCAGCAGATCTATGATGTGTTTGTTTGCCCTTTTTCTGTTTTCTAATGATTGAGTGGCTCCACTTGGTCACTTCTGACTCGAGCATATCTGTATGACTTGTGTAGTGCCACTTGTAAACCCAGAGAAAGATGAGATTTGTCCAAGCATTCATCATTTAAACAAACATTAGTTCATCAGTGAAGGTTCCCATCCTGATCAACTACTCTTGTCTGACACCATCTCCCTTTTTTCACTCACTCGTTCTGTCACCTTTCTCCTCTGAGATTTGGAAAAGGGCAACAGGAGCCTGACAGTGATATGAAATGTTCTGATTGCAGTTTGGACTCCTGTGTCCATAAGGAAATTGAATTGACCGGCGGTTATATCTCAGTGCGGCGAGCGCAGTGACCTGTTCCGTTCGCTCTTATCAGGTGAACTGCAGACGCCGGCTGTCCGGGTCATCGGGCCAGCTGTCGCCCTTCACATCTGGCGGCATGGGCTCCATCAGCAGAGATCGAGAAATATTTTGGAATTCATGCCTCAGATGTTTGAGATGCATGATGGGAAATCCGCACTATTACAGAAAAGCGCACACTCTGGAGACTTCAGAGGAGCTTTTCTCCCCCCATGCTCATTCAGTTAAACATAGTGGAACATCTTATTTACTACCTAAATTTTCAACTCGTCATCTACTGATGTTCTGCCTTATTCTTTCTTCTCTCAGCTCACTCTCTTTTCTGATTTGTCATTTTGGTCTTGTTATATGAACACAAATAACTGCTACATGCTGCTGCGACTTCTTGCAATAACAATATTTTGTTTTTCTATTCAGTTATCATTGTGCAAGGTCAACTTGTTCTCAAACAGCTACTTAATTGTTAGAAATCTTTCATTTTCTGTTGGGCATTAGTTCAGCTTTGAGAAGGTGATCATCCAGTAAACAGTTTTGTTTGTGTAAATGTTTCTCAGCTAAATAAAAGTAGCCTTCTCACAAGTTATGTTTCCTTCTGTGAGGGGCACAATGAATGCCAAAAAAACTGCTAAATCTGCTGCCATAATGGACATACCTGCACACTGGATTACTTCCATCGCTTGACCATTGCGTGACAATACCTTCATCACTCTTGCTCATGCTCACTCTTAACTGTCCATGGTTTAGCCATGTATGCATCTGTTGTGGCGTGTTACACATTGGCTATGAGTTGCTACATGTGTTATCACAACACCGTCAAGAGGGTATCACATTTCAAACTTGCATGTGGTCATTCGGAGTATGGTTGAGTAGATCCCTTGCTTCTTCACATTGAGGTAGTTCGGGCAACGGGTAAGGATGCCCCTGTAGCGGCTGCACTCTGTGTTGTTGTTATGACTCCGCCCATTCGCTGCCCTCAGGATGCGAATTCACAATCCTCGGCATGGAAGTTGGACTCTTTAACCAGAAGGCTAAAACCCAATGCTCTGGCCTTGTGACCAGAGAATCCTTTTGAGCTGTTGAGAGTGAGGTTTACTAACTACATATTCACAGCAACACCTGCTGGCCTTCGTTACACCCCTTGGTTGTCTCCATAGGGAGGTCTTCCAGGCACATCCAACTAAAGGGAGACACCTGGGAAGACCCAGGACACGCTGGAGGGATTATATTTCCCAGCTGGCTTGGGAACACCTTGATATTTAGTTACAGGACTTGGCTGAGGATAGGGAAGCGTGGGATGAACCGCCATGACCCAGCCCCAAATAAGCAGCAGAAAATGCATGAATGAAATCATTTAGAGCAACACATGATAAATAGGTGACTTCAGGCAAACCATTCTGACATACCCTAGACACCGCTGCCAAAGATTTACCACAATGTAACTTTTGGCACTACTTTATCTTTACCGTATAGCCAAGTAGACCAAGGAGCTTGGCTGCCAGGATGTAAATATGGGATTAATCCCCAATCACTCGCCCTGTTCTGTGTCACTTCATCTGCATTTCCTTAGTCCACAGTCAAAACTGTGCCAAATCAATATGTGAATTCCTACTGGATCTGCTGTGAGGACCCCGAGAGAACAGACCAGATAAAAATGTTCCACTTAACTGTCACACGTTGTTGATGTTTACTGTTGTGACAGTGTGATGATTTTGCAGCTGTACGAGTGAACGAGCACGCAGCTTCTTCCCGTCACCCATCGTGTGACTGTGCTGTTTGGACTGCAGCAATTCAGCTGCAGCGTGCCATCACCTGTTGCTTCACCGCAGCCACTGTTTATGTCATCACGTAGCTGAGCATGCAGCAGCAAACGAGCTCAGACTTTAGAGGGGAAGGCGATGAGATAATACGGAGATCCTCCTCTGGTGCTGCTGCGGTGATGGATGACCCTGGGAACAGATGTGGCAGCGTGGCGTGCCACAGGGAGGAAGGTCCCACTGCTCTCTTTCGCCTACCTGCTGCGATGAATGTAACAGTCTTAATGGCTCATTAATATGTACACATAGAAGGAAAATCCACTGTGAGCACCTCATACCCTTGTTTTTGGGAAAAAATACATTTAATTGGATCTGCACAGCACTGTGTTCACAGCCTTTGCTGTAATTTGCATGTTAATGTAGTGCGGTGCATGAAGTCTGCAGTGTTTATAAATGGGTGGAACTAAGGGGACAGTTTTTAATCACCTTTACTTTGTGTTGCTCCTGATGTGACACGGATGGAGTTGTGTAGTGCACAAGCGGCAACCTGCTGAAAAATGGAGCCTGTGGTTCGCAGACGACAGGGCAGTGATCGGACTCATCTCGAGGGGAGATGAAGCCACCTGCAGGTTAGGAGGTCCAGCACCTGTCAGTGGTGTCAGGCCAACAACCTGCTACTGAGCACCGCCAAGACAAAGGAGGCCATCATAAACTACAGGAGAAACTGGGGGGAATTATGCCCCTCTCACCATCAACGTAGATCCGGTGGAGAGAGCTTCGTCTTTTAGGCTTCTGGGAGTCCACATCCAGGAAGAGCTCTCCTGCTCCACCAAGACCACAGCTGTTATAAAGAAGGCCCAGAGGCCATTGCATTTCCTGAGGCTCCTGATGAAGAGCAGATTGGAGCAAAAGCTGCTGGTGGCCTTCTATCGCACCACCATTGAAAGTGTGATGACATACTGTGTCACAGCGTGGGTCACCGGAAGTACAGCTGCAGACAGACAGGCTCAGCAGTGAGTGAAAAACACGGCCCAAAAAAATCATTGGCTGCCCCATCTTGATGTTACCTCCAGCTGTCTCAGCCAATCCAGAGCTCTCAGACCCCTCTCACATCACCTGTTCAGCCTGCTCCCTTTGGGTAGGAGATACAGGTCAGTCAGAGCCCGAACATCTAGGATGACAACCAGTTTCTTTCCATGGGCTGTGAGAACATTAAACACTCATGTGCAATAACTCTGACATTACATGTTCAATAAATGAAATCCTATAGGCTATACTCATACAAATATGTGCAATCTAATTTTGTCTGTGCCTTATCCAGAATGTATATTTATTGGTTTAAATAGCTTGTACATACAGTTTCAATTCAATTTATTTTAATTTATATAGCGCCAAATCACAACAGAGTTGTCTCAAAGCGCTTCACACAGGTAAGGTCTAACCTTACCAACCCCCAGAGCAACAGTGGTAACATACCTTCACTTAATTATGTATTCACATTTTTCACGGCTTGGTTATTTATTTATGAGTCATAGGTGATGGCATCTTTTTATCTTTTCTTATTCTCAAACTGTTGCGGAGTGGCACCCCTAATCTCATTGTATGTGTACAATGACAAATAAAGCTTCTATTCTATTCTGTGCTGAAAAATAGCGCCATCACGGAAAGGCTAAACTTTGTAGTTCCATGAATGACCACTTGAGGCTAGCTTCAAAACAGTCATTCTCCATAGAGTCCCATGTTTAAATGCCCAACTTTACAGCATTACTAAACGCGATAATAGCCTGGTACAAAAAAGGTTTTCATCACTGCATCTATTTTCCCCATTCATGACAACTGTATGGGGGGTTGCTATTTTATTTATAAGTCAGTTTATGCTATTAAGCCACAAATTTAGTGGTCATTTTGAGCAACAGCTGTGCACTGAAGTCAGCAGAGGCTGCTAATTTTCATGGACACACTCCGGTTGAGTCTATTGTTTTTGTCCTTTAACAATCTTTTTACAAATATCTGAGATGATGTAACTTAATGTCTAGTTAATTGTACTAACATACCATTTAACAAATGCTGTAGTATTTCCACTGAGGGAAATATTAGTACAGTTAACAATAATCATCAGGTAGCTTGGTGACATTAGTTCCACAGTTAGAGCAAAGGTTACTTATCCAATATGCTCGTCATATGTTTTAATACCGGCATCCAATCCACCTGTAAGGAAAACCACTTGTGTGGGCCGCTGAAGAGGAGGTAGTGCTGGCCCACCACCACAAGATGGTGCCCTGCTTGAAGTGCGGGCTTCAAGCACGAGAAGGCGTCGGAGCAACCGGGAGTGACAGCTGTCACTCATCATCCGTACCAGCTGTCACTCATCCACTACACATCACCACCACCATAAAGGCTGGACTGCAACTCCAACTCCCCGCCGAGAAATCAGCTACCAATCAGGTAACTTCTCTGCTGACTTAAAACTGAATAATAGTCTGAACTCTTTTGCAGCCGTTTTCCTGTGGTGTTTGCCTTATCTGTGGGATTGGCATTTGGTGTGATCAGCGACGGCTTCGCTTCACACCCCAACCAGATAAGTGGTTAGACAGGAGCTGCACGAGTGTGTGATTGGAGGTGGAGGTGCTCCCTCCTAACTAAACACTGACTGTGGGATTACTGAGTGTGCGAACTCACACTCATCAGTACTGTCTCTGTTCTCTGCCAGCAGTACCGGGTCTGACTGCTGAAGACAGTGGCCACCTGGGGCGCAGGGCTTGGCGGCTCCGGTGTTCTTCAGCTCCGTTGGTGGTGGAAGCTGTGTGGGATCCGGCTCTTCTCTCGCCAGACATCTTCTATCGTCGAGCCTGCCCACACGTCACCTTGTGTATAATTGACATTCCACCATATTATTGTCTGTACTTCGTTGTGCGATTCACAACATTAAATTGTTACTTTTTGGCTTATCCATTGTCCGTTCATTAACGCCCCCTGTTGTGGGTCAGTGTCATGACACTTTCACACCACCACTGCCCAGGCTACAAAAATATACTTTAATCAGACACCCAAATCAAACTTAGCCTGAGGTTTGCTTGTTTGGTAATAGCGAGAAGGGGGTGTATTTGGGCTCATTTGTCCCACCCTGTTTGTGGGATGCCATATATATATATATATATATATATATATATATATATATATATATATATATATATATATATATATATATATATATATATATATATAATCTGCCTGATGTGACTCCACCTGCATAGACTTCTTTCTTCAGTGGTTATCTTCTAAGGCCTTTGTGCTTCCCGCACAAATGAATATTATTTGTGCCAAACCTGGTGTGTGTGTGTTCGCATGTGTGTAGTACAGTGAAGTTATTTTGTATCGTGTGGGCATGAAGATTTATGCAGCATTTAAAATAGAATATATATATATTCTGCAGGCATGAATTATACAACAGCTTTAGTGTAGGAATGAAAACTCATGAACCTGGAGCAAAATTCAACTACACAAGACAGAGGGAGTGTGAGAATAAACCATTTTATTAACATTAGAATTTATAATACTACAGTCATTATGTGATTGTAAAATATGACACCTGCCCACAGTTCCATTTACAATGGACAGATGTTTACTGGATAAACACATATCAAATATATATGTATGTATATATACTTGTGTATATATAGTACAGGAAGAACAACAACTCATTACTGAGATAACCCTGCACCAGGCAGTGTGTAGACAACAGTGCTGTGCAGAGGTTTTAAGCACCCTAGAGTTATAACAGCACTAGGTTTTATTTTTGTTCATGGGTGGTCAGGTCAGGACTGGGAACATGTGCTGGTGCTGCATCACACTGCATCCACCACATGAGGGAACCACTTCAAGTCCTGAGTGGCAACCACACCTGCATTCCCATCTCCTGAAAGCAACCATCTATCTGCCACAGCAGTGCCGTGACAAGTGGGCATCCCCTCCACCTTTTCCAGTTGGTGGGGTCCTCTTTTCGGGGTGTCAGCTGGAACACGTTGACTTGGGGTGGCTCTATAGTGTAGTCGCTGTGGTGATGTACGGCACCACCACATGCTCCCAGAGAGGCACCTGCATGCTGTGGTGTGTAAATGAGTAAATCTGGTGCATCCTACCTGCTGTTTGTATGGATGTTGCCGCTTGATGTTATTCAGCCATCTGCTCCGATCACTGCCAAACTCTGGCAAGGAAGGGATTGTTTTCATGGTCCAAATGACCAAAAATTCCAACAAAAATCAAATTTAAGCAACTAGTTCCCGGGGAAGACCCAGGACATGCTTGAGAGATTATATTTCCTATCTGACATGGGAATACCTTTGAATCCCTCAGGAAGAGTTGGAGGACTTGGCCAAGGATAGATAAGTGTGGGATGAACCACTGCAACCTGGACCCAGATAAGGGGCAGAAAATGAATGAATGAATCAAATCTTTGCCATATCAGTTCTGGAATCAACCAAAATGCACCACATTTGGTCCAAATTGTTTTGAAAATCAAATTTCTTGACTTTGCCAAAATAAATTCTTTAAGGGCAATTTTTGGGGTCAGCCTTCATTGACAGACCATGTTTGGTAGAAGAAAGCAAAAGGAGGAGTAGTCCAACAAACCTTTAAGAAATTTATCCTTGTGGTGTAATTCTGGAACCCATGTCCATGTGTGTCCCACATCTGGTACATTACATTTTGAGCTTTGACCCCAATGACGGTTTCCCCAGTTGCAGACCTTTGACGAATTTGACCTTGCTGAGTAATTCTAGGACCCACCTCCATGTGTATCAATTCAATTTCAATTTTTTTTTTTATATAGCGCCAAATCACAACAAACAGTTGCCCCAAGGCGCTTTATATTGTAAGGCAAGGCCATACAATAATTATGTAAAACCCCAACGGTCAAAATGACCCCTGTGAGCAAGCACTTGGCTACAGTGGGAAGGAAAAACTCCTTTTTAACAGGAAGAAACCTCCAGCAGAACCAGGCTTAGGGAGGGGCAGTCTTCTGCTGGGACTGGTTGGGGCTGAGGGAGAGAACCAGGAAAAAGACATGCTGTGGAGGGGAGCAGAGATCGATCACTAATGATTAAATGCAGAGTGGTACATACAGAGCAAAAAGAGAAAGAAAGTGCATCATGGGAACCCCCCAGCAGTCTACGTCTATAGCAGCATAACTAAGGGATGGTTCAGGGTCACCTGATCCAGCCCTAACTATAAGCTTTAGCAAAAAGGAAAGTTTTAAGCCTAATCTTAAAAGTAGAGAGGGTGTCTGTCTCCCTGATCTGAATTGGGAGCTGATTCCACAGGAGAGGAGCCTGAAAGCTGAAGGCTCTGCCTCCCATTCTACTCTTACAAACCCTAGGAACTACAAGTAAGCCTGCAGTCTGAGAGCGAAGCGCTCTATTGGGGTGATATGGTACTATGAGGTCCCTAAGATAAAATGGGACCTGATTATTCAAAACCTTATAAGTAACAAGAAGAATTTTAAATTCTATTCTAGAATTAACAGGAAGCCAATGAAGAGAGGCCAATATGGGTGAGATATGCTCTCTCCTTCTAGTCCCCGTTAGTACTCTAAGCTGCAGCATTTTGAATTAACTGAAGGCTTTTCAGGGAACTTTTAGGACAACCTGATAATAATGAATTACAATAGTCCAGGCTAGAGGAAATAAATGCATGAATTAGTTTTTCATCATCACTCTGAGACAAGACCTTTCTGATTTTAGAGATATTGCGTAAATGCAAAAAAGCAGTCCTACATATTTGTTTAATATGCGCTTTGAATGACATATCCTGATAAAAAATGACTCCAAGATTTCTCACAGTATTACTAGAGGTCAGGGTAATGCCATCCAGAGTAAGGATCTGGTTAGACACCATGTTTCTAAGATTTGTGGGGCCAAGTACAATAACTTCAGTTTTATCTGAGTTTAAAAGCAGGAAATTAGAGGTCATCCATGTCTTTATGTCTGTAAGACAATCCTGCAGTTTAGCTAATTGGTGTGTGTCCTCTGGCTTCATGGATAGATAAAGCTGGGTATCATCTGCGTAACAATGAAAATTTAAGCAATACCGTCTAATAATACTGCCTAAGGGAAGCATGTATAAAGTGAATAAAATTGGTTCTAGCACAAAACCTTGTGGAACTCCATAATTAACTTTAGTCTGTGAAGAAGATTCCCCATTTACATGAACAAATTGTAATCTATTAGACAAATGTGATTCAAACCACCGCAGCACAGTGCCTTTAATACCTATGGCATGCTCTAATCTCTGTAATAAAATTTTATGGTCAACAGTATCAAAAGCAGCACTGAGGTCTAACAGAACAAGCACAGAGATGAGTCCACTGTCCGAGGCCATAAGAAGATCATTTGCAACCTTCACTAATGCTGTTTCTGTACTATGATGAATTCTAAAACCTGACTGAAACTCTTCAAATAGACCATTCCTCTGTAGATGATCAGTTAGCTGTTTTACAACTACCCTTTCAAGAATTTTTGAGAGAAAAGGAAGGTTGGAGATTGGCCTATAATTAGCTAAGATAGCTGGGTCAAGTGATGGCTTTTTAAGTAATGGTTTAATTACTGCCACCTTAAAAGCCTGTGGTACATAGCCAACTAACAAAGATAGATTGATCATATGTAAGATCGAAGCATTAAATAATGGTAGGGCTTCCTTGAGCAACCTGGTAGGAATGGGGTCTAATAGACATGTTGATGGTTTGGATGAAGTAACTAATGAAAATAACTGAGAACAATCGGAGAGAAAGAGTCTAACCAAATACCGGCATCACTGAAAGCAGCCAAAGATAACGATACGTCTTTGGGATGGTTATGAGTAATTTTTTCTCTAATAGTTAAAATTTTGTTAGCAAAGAAAGTCATGAAGTCATTACTAGTTAAAGTTAATGGAATACTCAGCTCAATAGAGCTCTGACTCTTTGTCAGCCTGGCTACAGTGCTGAAAAGAAATCTGGGGTTCTTATTTTCTTCAATTAGTGATGTATGACAGGTCTGGTGGACAATGGAGTGAAAATGACAAGTTTTGACAACAAATTTAACCTTTGCCCAAATGAAACCTTTAAGGACACTTCTTGGGTTGACCATCACCCACATATGAAGTTTGGTAGAAAATGGCTAAATCACCCAGGAAGTGTTTGGCAACAAATGGACAAATGTTGCTCAAATTACAGTATTATTTAAAGCTCCACTATCTTTGCTCAATAACTATTGTTCCATTTCCTGTTCACCAATTTGTAGAAAAAGAACTTTTATCAGACGCAGTTGTCAAAAGGGGTAGACCATTTGGAACCTTGATTGCTAACAATGTCCGAATAGGATTACTGCTGTAAAACAAAAAGAAAAAAGTGAACTTGTCTTTAAGGATGGCTCACAAACAAACATGCAAAGTGCACATTCCTTGACCATTACTGCATCCGCCAACAGAGGAGAGCTGTCAGAATTCTTACTTGGACCCATCAGAGCTTTTGGAACTTGTCAGGAACTGTTGGATAACTTTTATTGCTCCCACACAATCAGGCACAAACAGTGAAAACATACAGTAAGTAACCTTGAATGTGCTTTGGCTTTCGGTGGAAATAACAACACTGTATAACAGAGATGGTATATTGCTTTGAGATTTATCTGTTGAGGTTTTTGCTTGAATTTGGACATCACTGATGCTGATTACCATCAGATGCTTTGAAAATGCTTCTCATTCACTGACTCATACTTCAGATGTAGTGCTGCAGCTGACTCAACGCCCAAACATATTCAAGTCCACATCACCTTTTCTTATACAACTATATTTACTTTATGTACCGTATGTGAATGTCACAGTAGAAGTGTAAAGATTAGTGACGTTGATCACACTGCACACAACAAGCAACTAGAACCAGTAGCACCACCGACATCAGTCTGAAGCTCATTCCAAGTGTTGCATCTGGAACTTTGACTTAAGGCCCGGTCCCACTGTGGACAGGATTAATTGCGCATGAGTTGAGTATACAAATTTTGGGCATTTGTTGTCATCTGCAACAAAATTGGCCAAAAAAGACAAATTCATCAGTATGAATTATGGATATATTAATAATGTCTAGCGAATATGTTGTGAAGGTGTCGTAACACGGACCCACAACAGGGGGCGCAAATGAACGGACAATGGATAAGAAAAGGAGTAACAATTTAATGTTGTGAAGGCACACAACGGAATACAGACAGAAAAATAGTGGATGCCAATTGTACACAAGAGGACTGTGGGCAGGCTCGAAGATAGGAGACCTCTGATGATCGAAGAGCCGGGGCCCACACCGCTTCCACCACCAACGGCCTGAAGAACACCGGAGCCGCCAAGTCCTGAGTCCCCAGGTGGTCTCTGTCCTCCGTTGTCGGCCCTGGTACTGCTGGCAGACAAGAAACAGATGACGGGGAGTGTGAGTCCTCACACCCAGCAACCTTTACACACAATTCCTCCGGGAGGGAAAACCTCCACCTCCAGATACGTTATCACTCGTGCAGCTCCTGTTTGTCCCTCTTCTGGATGGAGTGAGAGACGAAGACCGTCGTCTTCTCACTATCCGCCAATCCAATCTCCAACAGACTTTACAGGTATACGGCTGCACACAGATCACAATTTGAAAAACACTCAGAGAATACAGCAGAGAAGATTACCTCTAGTGGTAGATGATTTCTCGGCGAGGAGGTGGAGTTGTAATCCGCTTCTTATGTGGTGGTTGATGAGAGACAGCTGGTGTGGTTGACAAGTGACAGCTGTCACTTCCAATGGCTCCGGCGCCCTCTCATGCTTGAAGCCCGCACTCCAAGCAGGGCGCCGACTGGTGGTGGTGGGCCAGCAGTACCTCCTCTTCAGCGGCCCACACAACAGAATATATATGTATGACGCATGTATTGAGGAAATGGATCAGGTGCATTGCGATTATCACGGAAGTATTACGGATGTATTGAGAATACATTGCGCGCGTGTTGCGGAAACAGCAGTTGTATTGCGCATGCGCTGCATCTGCATTGCGGTCATAAAAGAAGCGCACTTGAGCCTTTCGGCATCACTATTCACACCAACACCACAGCCTCTGGAGCAATTGCTGGACTTGGACAAGTGGATTGGTATGTTGTTGGATGGCAGCAACTATCACACTACGTCTTTGGGGATCCATAACTACATCTGTACGTCTCTACATCTGGACTGGCAATGACTGGCAAGTATGTCGATTTCTGCCACATTTATATAGTACTTTGGGTTTACGTGAAGTGTTTGTTATGCATTCGCAAAAATTGTCTGCAAATCAGATGCAAAGCCGATGTCATACAAACGCTTAATTTGTGGCCAATGTATGCAGTTGCTACAACTTATTTTGTTCATGATGTGGACGTGATAGGCACACTATATATTCGTTTTACACACTGTCCCAGTCTGCTGCCAAGCCGTAATACCCTGTCAGTTGCGGATAACGGCGGATATACAGCGCATAGATTGAGTATGTATTAAGTATTTATTGCGTATGTAAGGCAGTCATCCGCAACCAAAATTTTGTGCAGGTCAAAAATCCTGGCAACGGAAAAGTGTGCCTCTGCGGATAATTGTGGACGTGTGCGAATGTTTAGCGACTATAAACCAATTTTGTGTGCAATTCATACGCTTCTTCTTCTTCTTTGTCTTTCGGCTGTTGCCGTTAGGGGTCGCCACAGCAGATCAATCATTTCCATCTCACCCTGCCCTCTGTATCTTCCTCTGTCACACCAACCACCTGCATGTTCTCCCTCAGCACATCCATAAACCTCCTCTTTGGCCTCCCTCTTCTCCTCCTGCCTGGTGGCTCCATCCTCAGCATCCTTCTCCCTATATACCCTGGGTCCCTCCTCTGCACATGTCCAAACCATCTCAATCTCGCCTCTGACTTTGTCTCCAAACCGTCACACCTGAGCTGTCCCTCTGATATGTTCATTTCTAATCTTGTCCATTCTTGTCACTCCCAAAGAGAATCTCAACATCTCCAGCTCTGCCTCCTGTCTTTTTATTAGTGCCACCGTCTCTAAACCATACAACATAGCTGGTCTCACTACTGTCTTGTAAACTTTCCCCTTCACTCTTGCTGATATTCTTCGGTCACAGATCACTCCTGCCACCTTTCTCCACCAACTCCACCCTGCCTGCACTCTCTTCTTCACCTCTCTACCACACCCTCCATTACTCTGAACAGTTGACCCCAAATATTTAAACTCATCTACTTTCACCACTTCTACCCCTTGTAACTGCACTATTCTACTGGGCTCCCTCCCACATGTACTCAGTCTTGCTTCTACTGACTTTCATTCCCCTTCTCTCCAAAGCATATCTCCACCTCTCCAGACTAGACTCAACTTGCTCTCTACTCTCACTACAGATCACAATGTCATCTGCAAACATCATAGTCCATGGGGACTCCCGTCTGATCGTCAACCTGTCCATCACCACTGCAAACAAGAAAGGACTCAGAGCTGATCTTTGGTGTAATCCCACCTCCACCTTGAATGAGTCTGTCATTCAGACTGTGCATCTCACTGCTGTCACACTGTTCTTGTACATGTTCTGCACTACCCTAACATACGTCTCTGCCACTCCAGACTTCCTCATACAATACCACAGCTCTTCTCTTGGCATCCTATCATAAGCTTTTTCTAAGTCCACAAACACACAGTGTAACTCTTTCTGGCCTTCTCTGTACTTCTCCAACAGTATTCTCAGAGCAAGCATTGCATCTGTAGTGCTCTTTCTCGGCATGAAACCATATTGCTGCTCACAGATCTTCACCTGTTTTCTAAGCCTAGCTTCTACTACTCTTTCCCATAACTTCATGCTGTGGCTGATCAGTTTTATGCCTCTGTAGTTACTGCAGCTCTGCATATCACCCTTGTTCTTGAAAGTAGGAACCAGCACACTTCGTCTCCACTCCTCAGGCATCCTCTCACTTTCCAAGATTTTAGAATTCATACGCAAATCTTCCTAAACGCCAGTGAGACCGGGCCTTTAATACAAGATAATGAAGAATCAACACCCTGAGAGTAAAACATTTGCACCTTACATGTTTGACTCCAGCTCAAGCAAATTAATTTTTTAGATTAATCCTCAAGCAACCAAGTTATTTTAGAGACCAGTATGACCAAGTGGGGTTATTCATGACCCCATTGACTTTATATTGGAATACTTCTATAGAAATAATTCTTTTAGGGTTCTTCATATTTATTTCACCCTCTAATATATTTGTCCATCATCCGTTTTCATCCTCACTCTGTGTTGTGTGTTGTTGACTCTGGGCATCAAGAATCAGTCTCAGTGTTTGTGCAGCTATAAATCTTGTTATTCTAAGTCTGTTGGCCATGCTTCCTTGCAAAACAGTAAAATATAATGATTAGAGTTGACAAATTACAATGCCATCTGAAGGTATAATGTTAAACATCTCATCGATCTTCCCGGGGTCATAAGTGACCCTGAACAAGTTTAGATTATACTTGCCACACAGAACGGCCAACCCTGGCAAAACTCTATGAACAAATGCAGGACAAATAGATTGACAAATTCATGGTAAGAAACCTTTTTACAATTAAAATGAGAAAAATGATGCACAAAAGCATATGCCTGGGGTTATAAATGCCCCCACTTGGTCGCATGGGGTTAATTGATACCATATAATATGGTTCCGTGTGGCCTTGATTAATTCTGTCCAAAATTAAACCACTTCATCATCAACTAACACGATTCCACAACCTTCATTTCATATTGACTCTAAAGTGTTTGAGTTCATCACTTATGAACTGAGTTTAATTCAAGTTCACAAGGTCATGTGATCAATTAAAAGTTTCTATGTGACTTCAGATTATGAAATGTTCATCAATCAATCAATCAATTTTTTTATATAGCGCCAAATCACAACAAACAGTTGCCCCAAGGCGCTTTATATTGTAAGGCAAGGCCATACAATAATTATGTAAAACCCCAACGGTCAAAACGACCCCCTGTGAGCAAGCACTTGGCTACAGTGGGAAGGAAAAACTCCCTTTTAACAGGAAGAAACCTCCAGCAGAACCAGGCTCAGGGAGGGGCAGTCTTCTGCTGGGACTGGTTGGGGCTGAGGGAGAGAACCAGGAAAAAGACATGCTGTGGAGGGGAGCAGAGATCGATCACTAATGATTAAATGCAGAGTGGTGCATACAGAGCAAAAAGAGAAAGAAACAGTGCATCATGGGAACCCCCCAGCAGTCTGTCTATAGCAGCATAACTAAGGGATGGTTCAGGGTCACCTGATCCAGCCCTAACTATAAGCTTTAGCAAAAAGGAAAGTTTTAAGCCTAATCTTAAAAGTAGAGAGGGTGTCTGTCTCCCTGATCTGAATTGGGAGCTGGTTCCACAGGAGAGGAGCCTGAAAGCTGACGGCTCTGCCTCCCATTCTACTCTTAGAAACCCTAGGAACTACAAGTAAGCCTGCAGTCTGAGAGCGAAGCGCTCTATTGGGGTGATATGGTACTACGAGGTCCCTAAGATAAGATGGGACCTGATTATTCAAAACCTTATAAGTAAGAAGAAGAATTTTAAATTCTATTCTAGAATTAACAGGAAGCCAATGAAGAGAGGCCAATATTGGTGAGATATGCTCTCTCCTTCTAGTCCCCGTCAGTACTCTAGCTGCAGCATTTTGAATTAACTGAAGGCTTTTCAGGGAACTTTTAGGACAACCTGATAATAATGAATTACAATAGTCCAGCCTAGAGGAAATAAATGCATGAATTAGTTTTTCAGCATCACTCTGAGACAAGACCTTTCTGTTTTTAGAGATATTGCGTAAATGCAAAAAAGCAGTCCTACATATTTGTTTAATATGCGCTTTGAATGACATATCCTGATCAAAAATGTATGCAATGAAAGGCGGAATGTTCTGTGGAAAACATTCATTATTTGCTTTATATGACACCTAAATAGATCCTGTTGGAACTTGTCAGATCACATTATAATGAAAGACATCAGAGGGCTGACGTGATCTCTACATACCATGATATACTGTAAATGTTTGAGTAAATATACAAATGTCTGTAATGGTGTTTTGACCATGTATTACTTCAACATTTGATTTCTGTGTGACTGCATTATGAAATCATTCATTTCAATCAAGTCAATCAGATGGGTTAAAGAAAAAAATCTTTGTCTTTGGGGCACCTCAGATGACCATGTCTGGATCCAGAAGTGTTAGTCTTAAGACTCAACACACTCTCTTCTATTAGCATTGGGCTTCTGCCACTAATTTTGTCTTTCGAGTCTCCCGGCAGCTCATTCTTGAAGAAATCCATCAAAAAGCACAGACATTTTTTCTGCTTTAAGAGTTTGATTTCTTATTGTATCTCAGTGTGAATAGACAGTTTCTACATAGGACAAGCCTATAATTTGAACACTGGAAAGGTGCCCGTAGACAGTTGGCTCTTTGATCTTCCTGCATTAGTCCTGTTTTTAGTCACAATGATTCAGTCTATGAAACGGCCTTCCCATCCTCCTGTTATCCTCATGTCCACCGCTCCCAGCGTCTTCCCATGGAGAGCTTCTTTCCTTTGAAATCTTGTTCATTTGTCATATACTAGAGAGAAGACAGTGGAAAAATTCACCCCCTGCCTAAAAAACAAAAAAAGGTAATGGGGCGGTGGGTAGGGGACTCTCTTCAAGGGGCCTTCCCTCATCTTCTGATCTTCTGAGAGAGAGAAGAGCAGTATTTTGCTGACATACAGTTGAGAATACAGTCTTATAAACCCCTCACTTCTGCTGTCTCAACTGTTAAAATATGGACAATAGCCCAAAAGTTAGACATTTTTTTAAACATACACCTACAATGTACATTACCGGAAATACCAACTCATTTTTTCAAAGCCCCCCACATGCTGTTATTTGGTCTTCCAGACTGCAGGTTTAAACTAGGCTGGTTATTTTAAGGAATCTATTAATATTTATGAATTATGTTTGTTTTGGGTGTTTTATACTCATGACACACTTTGGAGTATTCATAAACTTTCTGCTGTCATAATGTGATGTAAAGTGCGTTATTTGGGGCATTCTTATCCCCAGACTCCATCAACTGTAATATTAATGTCACACCCACACTCAACAAGACAATAACACAATTAGAAGTGTCTTCACAGAAATGTATCCTGGATCAAGACTAAGATCCAGGCTTTCAATGACTCCCTGGACTCGGCCATCAGAACTGTAGCAGTATGCAAAGGTGTTGAACTTGTAGAGGCATTCATTGAAGGCCCCTTCACACATAGTGCAAATATGTACAACCCCAGGCCGACACCCATTGGAGCAGCTGGTATGTGCGCACCCCGAAACATTGCACCAACAGGCAGGCATGCACGATGCTGGTGCGACGGTTCCTGCACGCAGGAACACAGTGCCACCAGCTGCACGATGTGTAACCACATCGTGTGAAGAAAAAAGTCAATAACAAATAAAAAAAAAATACATGCGGCGACAGTTCCATGCACGCGGAAACACAGCAGCTTTTCCCCAGCAGCTGCGCAGCTGAAAAAAAAAAAAATACGTCACACACAGGATTCAAACCTGCACCTTCCAAAAGCTCTGATTGCAGTCAGAAACCTTACCAAATGAGCTACCATCACTGTCCTGTAAAAGGTGCTGAACACTGTCTTATATCAGGAAGCACATGGACATATTTAAAAAAACAACAACAAAACAAAAAACCCCCGATGCACCATATAAAAGCATCACATTGTATTGAATCCCTCTCATCAAGCAGCCAATACAAATATGATCCATCTGTTCCTCTTTAAATGACCCATGGTCACTGACATACAGTCATGAAATGACATGAATGAGAAGCAGTTCACTCGTCTCATTCATGTCCACATCTGCTGGTGCATGCTCTGCCTGCCTGCGCACGTCTTGCTGACACACGTGTCTTGTGGATGTCGTGGGGTCATGTGATAGTCAGATCACCTGCAGCGTGTTATGATCTGATGGTCCGTTTCAACCTGGGGGCAGCCTGTGCATGTGCGCATCGTGCATGTGCGCTTGCTGCAGCCCGTCGCCACAGTGATAAATGTTTTTATGTCCACTTGATGACGGCAAACAGACACGTGCATCACAGTGGTCAGTTGTTAGTCCATGTCCATCCAAACACAGTACTGTCCAGCTGGGATGTCGAGAATGACAGAGGAACTAGAGGCAGCTATGAAATTACACAGTTTGCATATGATTCCTGCTTCATGCATACTTAATGCGCAATTCAACCAAATTTGCACTATGTCTAGGGGCCCTTATCTCTGTCGTGACTCTGGGTACTTTCAAGAGATGCATTGGAAGACCTTATAGAGCCATGATGTCGCTGGACAGAGCTAATTTAGTGGTGTTTATCGTTGCAGGAGAACAAAGCTCCAAGTCTTCATGGCCATGGTACTTCCTGTCTTAATGTATCGTTATGAGACTTTGGCGCTAACCCCTGTCCTAAGGTGATTGCTAGATGTCTTTAGTACCAGGCCTTTTCTGAAAAATCCTTATGTGCTGCCAGAATAACTTTGTGCTGAATGAAATGTACACAGGCGGAGTTAGTTGAGGAGTATCACTTGCATTAAGAAGGAAAATCATCTGACATTTTGTCCATGTAGCTAATTTCTCTGGGCATAGTCGAGCATGCAGGTGCCTGTGTTGATGACCCCAGTGGCTGGAGAGGGTCAAGAGGCACCCACATTTTACCAGGCAGTGGAATATAGATTGTTACTTTCAAGAGGTGGGGATGGACCTGTTGTCTGCCTGGGTGGTCAGTATCCAGGATCCAAGGTGGATGCGGTAACACCAGTGCATGTTACCAGACTTGACCTGACCTACACAATCATTAACTGCGAGATCCAAATGTATATGGCTAAAAATTAGTGTCCAAACTTTGTGTTCATCGTGGACACTGTTACTCATTCGCTGTTTGTTGAAGCCTGAACGAGTGATTTAGAAGAAAAGAAGGAAACCTATCAGTCATCGGTGCTTGTTCCACGCAGCGTGAGTTCTGTGTTTGATTAAATGCACTAAGTGATGTTTTTCAGACAGCTTTCCATATGTCTGTTTGCTGTGGTGTGTATTTTCTCCATCAGCAGCTCAGGACCACGCTGAGCTGCTGATGGAATGCTCTATCATGTAGAACATGTAATTGTGCTGTTGCTGGGTCGATTATGGTTGATGCATGTGTTCATATTTGCTCCTTTTTTTTTCCTCTGCCTCGTTCTGCATTTTGCTTTGAAAACATAAAATATAACAGTATGTATGTAGAATTTGTACAAAATTTTGACGTCACCCATTTATACCATCATTCACAGTCCCCATCCCCCCCCCCCCCCCCCCCCAAAAAAAAACAAGGCTAGAGGTCTTCATGACTACAGAGCTGTTGCCCTGTCCTCTGAGGTGCGATTTGCACCCTAACTGCACAACACTGTGCTGAAATTACAGTGTGCACTTCTGTCAATGCACCACAGGGGAAGCAGAAGCTGTGCAGCGCTACAATTTTTCCTATTTGCATCAGAAGCAATCAATATAGAAAGTAAAAATAAATATGTAAAGAGCGCATGTTTTATTGCGCACTACAAATGCAATAGTGTGCACACAAGATAGTTATTTCCTATGCGTGATTAACTGATGCATATGTGATGAGCATCTGTGCTGTGTCAAGTTGCCATGTGTGCACAGAGAATTGAGATAGAAAATAACTCTCTGCGTGATAGAGGTTAAGTATTTATGCGCATAATAACAAACACAGGAATACATTCGAGCACATGTTTGCTCAGAGAGAAACGTGTGAGCAGCACCTCCCCTTTTCCAACAACCGCCTGCACTGCTAAAAATTTTTTTGTGTGTACAAACTGTGTGAACAATTTGTACATCCTGTGTAGGCAATAGCATTGATAATATTAATCTTTTGCTCCCTCTAAGGACCCGAGCTCTGTGCATCCTGGACACTTCGTACTGGTCCATTCATGGTTCAGCTTTTTTCTTATTTCTTCTATTTGGCTGTTCTTATTTTTTTGAGTTTCAACAGCAGAAATATTTCCAATTCACATATATTCATAATGGAAGTATGGTGGATCTTTAATCCTGGTAAAGGAGTGAGTACGTCATTATGTCTGTGTGTTTGTTATAACACCAAACAATCTGTTAGGTCTTGATAAAGGAAATGCAGCATCAGTCTCATGGCAGACGTTTTGACCACACTCAAATGCTGATGCTTCAAACAAGTTTGACGTAATGGACATTCATGTTGCATCACGTGTATGGCTGGCTTAACTTTGTCCACATTCCAAACTGTTTGAGTGTGGAGGTTCTGATGGTGTGGTGAAGAGCCACACCACTTATCAGATGAACAGAATTAAATTAATCTGAATATCAGTGAGGCGGAAGGTGTCCAGGACGTGACTGGTCTGAGCAACAGTGCCACCCCTCCTATCTGCAGCCGTTAAGACCCCGTGTTCCAAGGCCATGCTATTTGTCAGCTTCTTCTGTATGTTGTACTGGTAGAGGCAAGCACAATATTGATTTTCTTGCTTTATGTGAGACATTGTTTAAACTGGATGTTTTCATTCCTTTGGAAGAAGCTTCTCTGCCTGGCTATGCTAACTTTAATATGGCTAACTTTAATAAAAGGCAAGACCTGGTACAGTTGTAGTCGGACTTTTACATACACTCATCATGGGCATGACTGTCACTGTAATTTTGGGCTTTTAATGAAGTCCTTGAAATGTTCTTTTGCTAGGGTGGAAGGATTGCACAGCATCAATGTCACAAGTTTGAATATATTTTGGATTTTCTCTAATCCACACAAGGTCAAAATTGTATTTGTGGAATACATTTAAAAACCAGGCCTGTGCCAGGCAACAAGCCAGTTTCTGCCAAGAAGTTAGTCAAATATGCAGGTAGAATTACGGCAGATGTTTGACGACTAGCAAAAGCAGCTGGATGTCTACTAACTTCCTACTTTTAAACTCTAAGACTGAAATGATGGTTCTTGGTCCGTTGAGACATCGGCATCAATTTGACCAGCTAGCGCTTAGCCTAGGCTCGTGTGTCATACATCACACTGACAAAGTGAGGAACCTTTGGGTAATTTTTGATCCTATGTTGTCCTTTGACCTTCACATTAGAGATATTACAAGGACTGCTTTCTTCCACCTGTGAAATATAGGGAAGATTCATCCCGTCTGTGGCTGATGCTGAGACCCTGATTCGTGCATTTGTCTCTTCTAGATTGGATTATTGCAATGTTCTATTTTCTGGTTTACCACAGTCCAGCATTAAGGCTCTCCAATTGGTTCAAAATGCTGCTGCCAGACTTTTGACACGAAGCAGAAAGTTTGACCACATTACACCCATTTTGGCATCTCTTCACTGGCTTCCTGTCTCTGTGAGATCAGATTTTAAGGTTCTGCTATTAGCCTATAAAATTGTTCATGGACTGGCACCTGCCTACTTAGCTGATCTAGTTAAACCTTACGTACCGACCCGGGGTCTGCATTCTCAGGGTGCAGGACTACTTTGTGTCCCTAGGGTGAATAAAAAGTCTGTAGGTCATAGATCTGCATCAATAGTCAGATTCTGTGGAGACTTTCAAATCCAGACTTAAGGCAAACTTGTCTTTCCTTTTGTATGGCTAGCATATTGGAACGTTGGGTTATTATGCTTTATATGATTTTTTTTTTTTTTTTACTTTTATTGTGCTTTTTAAATCTTTTAATTAATTTTGTTTTGTTTTGTGTGAAGCGCCTTGAGGCATCTCTGACTTGGCGCAATATAAGATGAATTTTGAATTAAATTGGTTGAGGTGGAGCTTGCAAAGGCACATTTAACAAAATATTTGTGGGAGTGTTTGTATATATTTGACCCTGTATGTGTAATTTTCATCCTATGTGGATTAGAGAAGAGCAAAAATAAATTCAAACATATACTTAAGTCTTGTTTTTAAAGTAAATAATGATGTACAATATTACACCTTGATAAAAGAAAAGTTCAAGGACATCATTAAAAGCTCCAAATTACCATGATATTCATACTGATTGTGATCTGCCCCATGTCTGGGTTTTCATCTTGGTTGGTGTCCATGTCCCCAGTCTCGCTCCACTGTCTTTGACTTAATTTTAGGATTACTTTAGTCACTGGTTTCATTTTGCATTTCTACCACTGTAGTCATTGCTTGTAATTTCTGTTTTCCATATCTTAGTTGTGTTCTAGTTTCAGCCCCAGCCTTTAATTCTCTTGTTGATCACTATTAAATTCTCAGCTTTGTTTTCCTGGTTTTCTTTCTTTGCTTCTTCCATGTACAGATTTTTTTTGCATTATGTTTAGGACTCACCTTCCACTTTATTTCTGTCTGCTTCCCTTACAAAAAAAATCTATAGGAAATTCTATAGGCATGGCCTATAGGTTGCTATAGGCTAGTCTATAGAATTTCCATAGACAAGCCTATTGAACAACCTATAGGCTTCTACAGAAAAACCTATAAGTGCCTATAGGCACTTGGGACGTTTCACCTATAGGATCCCATAGGCGGTCCTATAGGGCCAGCTATAAGAACCTATAGGCCAACCCATAGGATCTCTATAGGAACCTATAGGCCAACCCATAGCATTTCTATTGGATCCCGTAGGGCCCCCATAAGAACCCATAGGCCAACCTATAGGAATTCTATAAGAACCTATACACCAACCCATAGAATTTCTATTAAAACCTATAGAACAACCTATAGGGCCCCTATAAGAACCTATACAATAACCTATAGGATTTCTATCAGAACCTATAGATCAACCTATAGGAGCTTATATGATAGCCTATAGGATTTCTATCTAAACCTATAGATCAACCTATAGGAGCTTATACGATAACCTATAGATTAACCTATAGGCTCTCTATAAGAACCTACAAGTCATTATGCCATAAAATATACAAAGGATAATAGGAACAATTAAACATTTAAATATAACATTTATTTCACAAATAAACAATACACAAACAGTGACAATTTAACTTTGTATTGGATGAAATATTGAACATTAGGGGAAGGCTTGGTTTGCTTGGTTGGTTGGTTTGCTTGGCTTGGTTTGCTTTCCGTGTTCAACAGGTGAGTGATGGCCGTTTTGACTGGTTTAGCATCAGGAGACCGGGTCTGTTCTTTGATATAATCTGCATATTAAAAATAAATAAATAAATAAATTAAATCTGTGAATTGTGGATGCAGCATACAGATAAAACAAAACCAACCAGCATAGGGTTTAACAGCAATTAAAACGGTTATTTAAAAATAATTCTCCAAGAAATATTACTTAAAAATGATACCACCAGTTCCCAAAGCAGGGGAAAAACATTACCGTATTTCCTCTATTAGAAGCGCATGGGCTTATGTAATGTTTTTTTTTTTTTAATGGTCAAAATGTTTCTGTTTCGAAAGAATTTAATTTTTGGTCTAGATGCGCCTCTATTGGACGTGTGCTTCTCATAGAGGAAATATGTTATATGTAAGGCATTGCATTAATATTGTTATTGTTCTGCCAGTTAACTTACCAATTGCGAACTCTACACCAGGCAGCTTCTTTTTGGCACTCATATCTTTAAAAGCGTTGCTTTTCTTCCCAGTGAGGGAAGATGACTGTAGTAATTCTGGTGTGTGAATCATCCGCAGCAGGGTGTTTGTGTATTCTTTAACATTTGTTTTTTTGGCATTTAGTAATCTCTTTTGCCAAACTGTTATGGCCACCCCTGGCCACAAAGTTACCTGAAATTAAAAGACACTAGGTTAGGCACAAAATAAAGCTTGAGATGATGTACAACAGTAAGAAAAGTTTCCTACAACAAACAGTATACAAAGCATTGTCTAGAATAAGAAAAACATTTTTTTTTTCCACCATGGAGGCTTGATGTGCACAAATGGAAGAAAAAATATCATTGCCTGGGTTTAATTTTGAATATTCCATTATTATTGCACCTACCATGTCCTCGCCACTTGTGTCTTCAGAATGAGCTGGTGAACAAGCAGCAGAAGATGAAGTGGACGCATGTGCAGGAGAGGCATGCTGTGAAGAGCATGGTGCAGCTTTTAACTTTTTTACCACATCCAGTAAATCAGGCAAGTCTAAAAGAAAGACAGATTTGTGAGGATTAAAAATTCAAGCTAAACTACAAAAATCGCCAAACGTTCATGACAACTGAAGATGGCCTGCTACTGCTTGTGGTAAGATTTATATATACAACTGTCATCATTTCTGTTCAAATGTGAAAATTTGTTTGTATACACAAATTATAGAAATAATTCATGGAAAATAAATGTCTACACTTCAACAAGTAATATTTGTCATCCACTTAATACTGGGGCTTAGTAAATCACTTTCTAGACTGATTCACTGTGGCCCGGTTACATGTGACACACACGAGTCAAGCTATCAAATAGCTGATAGACTGGAGAAGACATAACACATGCTCATCAGTTGGACGGGGTAGTCTTCTAACTAATAATTTTTTTGGGCCACCTTTCCTCTGTTGTGAGAAATAAATGCAAAGACACTGACATCCACGAAATTTACTTTTGATAGGAAAAAACTGACTTCACTTGCCACTTACTTTTACCCTTAATGCATCCAAAAACAAAACACAAATTTATAAGGGTAATGTCTTTATGTATAAAAATATGGCATACCTGCTGTAAATATATTTGTAGTTTTGCAGATATAGCTACTGATTCATTGTGCCCCAGTTTCCCCTATGACCAAAACTGTTAGATATATGATTTTTTTTTTTTAATCTCCACATGTGTGGTCTCTCAAGTTTCAGGCATACTATTGTTATTTCTACCTGGTTCTTTTTATGTAAAATTCTGCCCCTTACCAAAAACCAAACCATTGTATTCCTCATTTTGAGTTTATTCAAGGTCACGTTAGAAACCAGGCCTGGGACCCTCACAGACAGTGTCCATCTTGTGAAAGGCCCCTAAAATGAGTCATACAACACTTTTTATACCTTGAGGGTGTTAACATAGGTGTGGTTTAGTCTAACATTTCTAATGTTACTGGCTTTCACCAACAGGGGGAGCTCTCCCTGTGTCTGAAACTTGGACAGATAGAGTAAAACTTAACATATTTCTCCGAACGTCCAAACAAATAACACAAATACTTAATAGCTAACATAAAAAAATAATTAGCACAGATTATATATATGTATATATATATATATATATATATATATATATATACAAAAAACTTCCATTTTGTGTGATAGAATTTAAGATCTACAGTGAAGTTTTAGGCTACAAGGTAGGCATAGTGGTTGAAGTCAGTTTGAAAAACAAGTTGTCTTTCATTTTAATTTCTCACCTAAAAAACGAACTGAACTTTGAACTAATTCAAAATTGAAATGGTGATCTATGAATGTTAACAGTTCACTTTGAACATGTGTGAACTGACCTTTGAACTAGTTCATGAAAAGTGTGAACTTGCACAACACTGATCAAGACTACACATGGACATTTTATACTTACTTCTCAGATTCTCAAGGGCCAAATGCAGCCGCTTATTTCTTGCCAAAAGTTTAGCATTTGCTTTTGTGAGGTTGTTGACCTTCTCTTTCAGCTGTAAATAAATGCAGATTGTTGAATAATTATACAAAGTCAAAATGATTGACACTATTGCCACTGGGTGTTTTATATGAGTTAAAAAGGACAATGGGGTGCTCACCAATGCAATCTCCATGCCCTTGTCCATTACTTCATCATCATCATCTTCACTCTGTAACAGAATAATAATCATGATTAATTTAACCCTACTGAAATTAAAGAGTTGCGATTACAAATAAAGCAAGCAAAGAACAATAAGAATTGTAGATGTAGCTTACCTCAGGACTCAAAATATATTCTTCTTCTTGTGAAGCCGCTGTGGTCTGTACATGTGTGGTAAAAAGAACAGTTTAATATGATGTGTATGTAAAGCATGCCAGTTAATGTAATTTATCTCTATATACTATTATACGATTCCTTGGAAATAATCATAATGTTACTTTATACATACCTTCTCTTTCATTTCCTTCTCTATAGCTCTTGCCAGTTCTTCTTCACCATTGTTCTTTGAAACCACTTTCTTTTTCTTATTAATCTACAGAGACAAAATTATATTGCAGCATTAACAAAGTGAAATCCACACATGACAAGGACATACACAGACACTATCATAGTGCATTCATGAAGAAAACAATCCCTAAACTGCCATTAAGAGAGCAATGTTACTGGATGGCATACGCTGTCAAAATCACCATCAAATTCCAGAAGAAGTATTTCTTTTACAAAAACTGCACAAATGCTGTGAACTTATTTTCAGTTTCTCAATGAGAGATAATGGTGAAATTTGCAGGACATGAAAGCATGTAAATTTAAATACCATGTTGATAAATTGCCTCAAATAGGCACAAGTATTGTTTGTTTTGTGTCAGATACAATGAGGGTGTCTATTTCAGGGAGGAAATTTACAGATCACTGATGATTCAAGAAGCAAATATAGAAACGGTACCTGCAATAATGGACGATCATCTTCATCTTCTGAGGATGAATCAAACCTTGGGTTTTTCACTCGCACCCTTTTCTGGTTTGGTGTCTGCAAACATACATTTGTATTCTTTGCATACTTATTTGCTGCTTGGCACAAGCTTGGAAGATCATCTGAAATAGAAGGTACATGAATGTTAATTCTGTAAGGTATTAGGATGTGATATTTAATTATTTTCACCAGATGTATTATTTTGCATGTTTAAAATCTAAATATATACCTCTCAAGGGTATTTCACACTGGACACTTCATAAGCTTCAGGTAACACCTACCAACGCTTTAACGCTTCGGAAGCGGCAAGGGGGTGGAGATTGCTACATTACACTTTGGCTGTTTCCACAACCTGAAAAAAGTTCAGTGATCACCATGTTTCTTCAGAAAACTGCTCTATAACTGAGCAGTCCTGTGACACGTTTCTGTTTTGTACAGATCAGTGGTTTCTGCGCCGATCTCTTATGTAGAGATCAGCGGTTTCTAACACTAGTCTTCCGTGTTTTGGCTATGTCACAGCTCAGTGTCAAAAAGTTGGACTGGGTTGAACTTTGACCGCGTCCGCCTGTCGACAAGCGGCAATGTGCACTCCCGTCAGAAGCGTCGCTTTAGCTTTTGGCGTGACACTTCTTACGTCTCTAAAAAGCAACGCGTCTCATTGACAATAATGCTTTTTAGACCGATTCGTGATGCCTCTGACGTGTCCAGTGTGAAAGGCCCATTACTTCTGTGAAAATTTCAACCTAAGTGTAACATACTGAGTTGAAAATGTCAAAAATGATTCATTTTTTCAGACCAATTTGCATACTATTTGCATAAGCAATCTTTCAGGTGTGTAAATATATCTAATAGTTTACCATAATCAAAACATACACATAGCCATTTAAACATCTAAGATACACTGATTCTATATAATATGGGCATTTAAACTTGCAATAATAGTAATAAGGTCAATGACCCTGTTGATATGCAAATTAGCAATTATCTCAGTTTGACCATTTCAATTGCTCAATGGATTTGGATGGATTTTGTAGCAAAAAGATCCCCGTGTAAATGGCTTCAAAATGGTGTCTCAGAATTTCTAAGTTCGGCTTAGATAACAGTATTTTCTAATTTATAGGATAAAAATCATGATTTTTATTAATTAAAAAATAAATGTTAGCAGTCTATTTTTTAATTTTGTAATTATTTGATTTAATAGAAGAGTATTTAAGCTTTATAAAAATATATGGTTGTTGGGGGTTACTGCAGCTTTGTCATTACTGTATTATTATTTATTTTCTGTTACCATTTATTCCTGGAGCATGTTATCCCTAAATAAGGCCAAAAAGAATATGATGCCCCCTAAATAATACATAAGCTTGTAAGGAAACTAGAACCACCCATTGTGGTCATATATTGTGAAAATACTTAACTCACCGCCAGTTTTCAAAATGTATGCGCAGCAGTTTTTTGCCTGGTAACTCTTCAAGTGGATCTCTTCTTTCCCAAGTTTCTTCATCAAGTTCTTGTTTAAAGGCCATTTAACAATAACCTGAGGAAAAAGAAACACAATGTGACAAAATATTACATATATAATTTGGGGCATTTTAAATTAATTTATTGCTGAGGTCTGTGTAGTCACACATTGTACCTTAGGGGTAACATAATGCGATTATATTTTGTAATGGAACTCATAGGAAAGTAGAAATGAACACTATGGAATTTAATTATGCTGTAGATAAAAAGTGCCTGGTTATTACAAAACATGAATTTCATCTTTTGTGCTGTTAGCAAACAACCAATCAACAGGACAAATGAACTTGTACATGACACAATGGAGGGAGGGTGTCCTTGCATAAATAGGGCGAGCATTGCAAACAAATTGAGCATGTTTTATTCAATGGTAAAATGAGTTTCCTAGTCCAGAACTAGTGTTGAAGCAGGTCTTAGATTCACCTTCAAAATGCTGGTCGAAATAAGCGAGATTGGAGTTCCGAGTGCGCATGTGCGAGTTGAACATCTGGTAGGCAGCTCGGTATAAACAAACGCTGTTCGTCAATCGTGAAGCATTGTTGAATCGATTTAAAACTGAAATCGAATATTAACACAAAAAGTATTTACGAGATGAAATGGGCAGAACACAGCAGGACCGGACTTGGGAGTCCATTGTTTCCTTTTGTTGATACTCCCATCGGTGTTTACAGCCCCCTACGATTGCAGCGAGCCATTTCTCACTCCTGTATTTCTCAGATGGTATAATATAGAACTGCCGTTCAGGATAACTCCTGGTTGGCTGGTACAACCCGGAGCCCAAGCGCGCACTCGGAACTCCATTCTCTTATTGTGTGATGTCCGAGGCGATCACACATAACACACAATCCATACCTCTGTTTTACTTCCAATCGTAGACTCTGCAATCTGTTCGTGGCCAACAATCCACTTGAATTCGCCTACTTCAACGGCATCTTCCTCAAAAAACTCAAAAAGGGCGTATTTCATCATTATACAAGCGTAAATGTGAAATAAAGGAAACAGACAAAAGTGACGCGGTCTTTCTCCAAGATCGGCCTCGTTTTGAAATGGCGCGATCCTATGAGCGCGTGGCATCATGGGATATAACGACCTATGACCCGGAGACAGATTCATGACTTATACGTGTTTATTTGTTCACACTGATCTAAGTTTAGATGTTTTTATGAAGAAAACTGAAAAGTTAATTCTATTTTAAATTTTTGTTTCATTTATTTAAAAAAAAAAGTATGCATTTTGAATCATTGCGGGCGCTGCTCTGTTGTACGCATGCGCACCTAACCTGATGGCCCCTCCTGACCAACAGAGAGAAGAAGCAGAAGAAGAAAAACACCAACAACCCGACGGCCATATTTCGGTTGACATGCTTCGACAACGTTACAGACAATATGGGATTAATCCCGATATCTCTCTTCCGAGACAAACAAAATGTAATCGACGAAAGAGAAGAATTGTAGGTGGTGAAACCATTGATCTCAACTCTTCACAGTCGGTTGCTCCCGTAAGTACAAAAGAGACCCGTTGTCTTATGTTTAGACTGGGGGGGGTCACTAACAATCGGGCGGGGGGATTTGAAAAAAAAAAAAAAAAAAAAACGAGGCATGCGAAAATATTAAGATTTCTTTCATGAAGAAAAACACATGTAACATAATGCCACACCATTCTAATCATTGTCCACTTGATTGACAATGAATTTGGCATGTATATGGTTAATTTGTAGATTCTTGAATGTTGGCTATATTATGATCTACAGCATGTATAGAATAACCAGTTGAAATTGAAACTAAATTAGTATGGCTGTTTTCACTATTTGAATTGTTTCCATTTGAACAATATTTCTGTTTGCTTGAAGATAATTTGTATACTGACTTTTTCCTTTTATTAATTTTATGAGAAATTGTTTGTAAATTTTGATAAACATCAATCAAGATTAAAAATATGAAATGCCACTTCTCTGCATACTTGAAATTCATGTTGCTAAAGGTGCATGTATCCTATATTTTTTTCCTAGGAGCATTCAAAGACTGACGAAGGGATTGATTGTAACCACTGTGGCACTGATGTTGAACAACCTGAAACTGACTTACCAATGAATGATCGAATGGACATCAGAAATAGAGCTGTGTTTCAACATAGTAGTTCTCAAGAAGGTGGGGTGGTTTTAGAACAGGATGATCTAGTGGACAATGGAAGCAAGGATGATGTTCTCAATGAAGTAGACCAAGCAGATTCAGCAGACATGTGGTATGGTTATGTTGGATGTGATCATAATGTTGAAGATAACACTTGGCATATTGATGGCAACAAGGAAGGCGAGGATGATTTGGGGCAAGACATGGGTGGAGACTCAGTACAAAATGAAGAAATGGATCAGGGGGATGATGAGGACTGGCATGACAATGGAGTTGAGTCTGGAGGAGATGATGAAGATGATGATTTTCAGCATGGTGATGGGGAGGAAGGAAATGAACCAGATGATAATTACCAGGTACATAAGCATCATGACTGATACCAATTTATGTACCATATTTCCTCTATTATAGAAATAAATAGAAGCACACCTAAACCAAACATTGCATTTATTGCAATGCAATTTATTCTGTCATTTAAGCACATGCCATTCTAATAGAACAAATATGGTGTTTGGTTTTTCTATGCACTGTAACCGTATGAATTAGGGCATTGTCTATGACCTTAACAAAAGAAAAACAAATTAAAATATTTTCTTACTTCAAACACACATGTACCATATTTCCTCTATTAGAAGTGCATCTTGGGCCAAAAATTTCATTTTTTGTATACAGGAATTTTAAATTATTTATACTTATTTTATTTTAACCATATACAAGATAAATGGCATAGGTAACCTAATTATTATGCAGTTCAAACAATATACTTTAGGTGTTTTAAATAAATACTGTCATTATTGATTAGAGTAATTATATTTTATTAATACTAAATACATAAAGCTGAGGATTATGCATTTCAAATAAATAGGAATTATTACAGTAATGAATATGAATCATGTAAGGTCTATTTGGTAGGTTTGTATTAAAACTATCTAAAAAATAAAGTAAATGGGAATTAGTCATGTAATAAAATTACATAAATCTTCAAAGTCAGGGTTAAATATTTCTGTGAGTGTAATAGTATCGCAATTAATGTTCGTATAATAAAAAATTAAGGCTCAACCAACTATAAACAGTCCATGTCTGATGAGTGCAGCCACGTTTATCTAAGGCTCTTTCTGATATCAGCCCCGTGACTAATGTTACACCTTTCTGATGCTCACTGTTTTGTTTTTTTGCCTTTTTTAGGGATTCAGCCTTCAAGATGGAAATCTTCCAATTTATCCAGATGCACCCATCACCAAGTCACAGAGTCTACTGCTGATAGTGTCCTATGTCTTGCGGCATGGTCTTTCTGATAGTGCTTTGGATGATCTTCTTTCTTTGATGAATATACACTGTCCAAACAGTGTTCCTACATCAAAGTATTTGCTGTACAAGAGTGTTGAAGATTCAGTGTACGAGGTATGTTTATTTTTTATTAAATCATCATCTGTACTGACCAATGTGTTTCATATTAAAGGGAGTTATGCTGCATTTACACATAGGCAGAATGCATTACGAACGTCATATTTGCTTCATTCTTGGCACATTCCTGACATTCTTAACATGATCAGCGGCCAAGAATGTATACTTCGTGGCATTCATTTCTTGTCATTGTTATGTGTAAATGCAGCATTAGTCTGTGCTGTTATCATTTGCCATGGTATGCTAGTAAATCATGTTCTTGTTGGTGTATGGTGTTTTTTTGTTGCTATACAGATTGCTTATCATTGATAATCAATATGCTCAAGCTTCTGTTGTGCATTAAAAAACGACCATGCTCTCGCAGGTTTCAATGTTCTTATATTCATACCATTCTTCTATTTCAGTTTCAGGTTCACTATTATTGCATGGCGTGCACTGCATATCTTGGCCCCGAGAAATTGACAAGGAATTGTACAAACTGCGGCAATGAATTCAGTGCAGACATCTCAACTGCAGAGGGTAGTTTTTTTCTCAGGATGCCTGTCAAAACACAGCTGCAAAGAATGATGAAAGTACCAGAAGTGGCAGCTGCCTTGAAAATTGAAATATTGATGAAATCTTGAGAGAAACTAACATAATGACATTGTTCATGGTAAACTTTATAAAAACCTTCTTCATGATGGCATAATAGGTCCCAGTGACTTGTCATTATTGTTCAATACTGATGGAGTTTCTATTTTTAAATCCTCCAATTTTTCTGTATGGCCTTTGTTTGCCACAGTAAATGAAATTCCACCACATATGCGCAGGAAACATATGATTATGGCAGGCGTGTGGTTTGGAGAATGTAAACCCAAAATGAATACTTTCTTAAAACCATTTGTGGATGAACTTAGAGATTTGGGTGCAGATGGTTGCACTCACCTCTTGGCCAAACCAGGATTTTTGCTCTTTGCCTGTCAGCGGATGCACCTGCCAGGTCTTTAGTGAGGAATTCCAAACAGTTCAATGGGAAGTATGGATGCGACTGGTGTAAGCAGGAAGGCACACCAATACCAAATGGAAATGGTCCTCCCGTTCATACTTACCCATACAATGGTGAAGCACTCCCAAGAACTGACGATGATCAGAGGAGATTGTCAATAGAGTCACAGAGAACAGGGATGTGTCAGCAAGGTGTGAAGGGGCCTTCAGTTGTCATGCAGTTACCACATTATGACTCTGTGAAAGGCATTTGTTCTGAATCACAACACACAGCTTTCTTAGGAGTTACTAGACATTTTGTGGGGACTTGGCTGGATTCAGCAAACAGAGCAGAGGCATATTACA
The DNA here is from genome assembly GCF_902500255.1 of Thalassophryne amazonica. NCBI lineage: Eukaryota > Metazoa > Chordata > Actinopteri > Batrachoidiformes > Batrachoididae > Thalassophryne > Thalassophryne amazonica. The sequence goes on from NC_047118.1 coordinate 18,647,545, forward strand.
TTGGGGACCAAGTGAAGAATTAGATGAGAGACTGCAGGATATAGCACCTCCAAGTGAAATAACCAGATGCCCCAGGTCTCTCAAAACGCGGAAGTATTGGAAGGCATCTGAATGGCGAGCCCTCCTGTTCTATTCTTTGGTGGTATTTCAGGGAATTTTACCTGCTGTGTATATGAAACACTGGTTCCTATTTGTATTTAGTATTTATTACCTCATGAGTGAGAGTGTTTCTGAAAGAAAGGTTCGTGAGAGCAATGCTTGCTTCAGGATGTTTGTTCTGATGACTGAGCGTTTATATGGAATAAGACATTGCACTTTCAATGTCCACTCATTGATTCATTTTGCCCAGTCAGTTATCAACACTGGCCCTTTATGGGCAACTTCCACCTTTGTTTTTGAGGGATACAACAGGACTTTGATTAGGTGTTTCCACGGTACCCAGAAAGCTGGTTTTCAGATTTGTGAGACATTCTCTCTCATGAAGGTGATGACAGAGTTAGCAGTTAGTTGCATGGAGGAGAACACTGATGTGTCTGTCCTGTATACCTCATTGGCCAGCAGACACACTAAATCAAAATGTACAAACGTACTTTCAAATAATTTGCGTGCTCTTGGCAAAGGAGAGCAAGTTATTCTGCCTCCATCAAAGTTACTGGCTGCAAGCAGACTGACAGGGAACCAAGTGCACACTTCCGCCATTGTATATAAGAGATTTATTTTTCACCACCAGCTGTATGCCAGCAGTGACTATTTTCAATCTGCTCGGCATTGCAACTGCTATGTTGCATTTACTCATGGTGTGTATAAATATGGAAGAATTGAAACTTTTCTCTGTGTTAAATTGGGACCAGACTGCATGAATGATAATGGTTTTTGTTTGTGTGATAAAGCAAATATCATACTAGTAAAGCCATTCAGCATTACACGAAGACCATTATTTGTTGATGCAAGGCTAGGCTGTTCATCTGACTTTCTTGTAAATATTGACCAACATGCAGATAACCCAAATATTTGTATTATCCAGGAGACATCCTGCAAAAATGTATTTTTATGAAAACTGATGTTTCATCTTACCTGTGCCCCCTGCCTTCTCGGTTTACTGGGATTAAGTTGTGAATTGATGGTTACACATGAATGTTTTACATGTTAGCAGAACTTGGCCCTCTATAGAATGCTATAGGGCAGCCTATAGAATTCTCTCAAAGTCACCGTCAAGTCACTCTCAAGTCATGAATCGGCCACCAATTGTTTGCAAGCTCACTTGAGATTTGACTTGAGACTTGCCGATTCATTGACTTGAGAATGATTTGACAGTAACTTAGTCCCACCTCTGGCATAGGATATAGACGGTCCTACAGGATTGTATACACTGGCGTATGGGTTGAACTGATATAACATATGCATGTGTAGTTTCAGTTACAGATGTTATAGTAACCATTTGAAGCAAACTGTCTGCATTAATGCTGACCTGTTTGGATGTTTACATCTATACTTGTGTTTGATGATACTGCAGTTTCCAAGTTCCATGGTTCGACAAAGAAAATGATATATGTGATTATGTATATACATGTAATAATTTTTAACTTGTAATAAAAGATATTGTTGAATTTGTAATGTGTAACTTTTTTATACTTTGCCTTTATCTGCTTGTGTATAAGCATGATGTGTATATACACACTTCTCAAATATATTAGTTACAAGTGAAACAAAATTAATATCTCCTTGCTAGTACAGTGGCACGTTATCTTGCATAAAAATATGCAGACAAAATAAAACGATCTGTTTTTTCATCCAAATTCCACATTTTTTTCTATCAGATAATTTATCGGCTACATTTGAGCCAGAATTGATTAATATGGTGTTTCTATATACTGGCATGTCTATAGAAACCTATAGGTTTCTATACGCAATGGCGCCTATAGGTCCTTATGTCTGTAGAATGCTATCGGTCGCATAGGCCAAGACCCCTGTAGGTCGCGTTCTATAGGTGTTCTATAGAAAGCTATATGACCTCTATAGAATCCTATAGAAACCTATTGAACTTTTTCGTAAGGGTTAGTGTTTGTTTTACTGCCTCTCTTGCTCCCTGCTTCCCTCAGCTTGTCTTCTTCTGGGACTCTCACACATTTTCACTTTCCTTAATCACATCCTGTTATTTAAGCCTTGATGTTTCTCTGTTGTTGCCAGTTTGTTTGACCCTTGTCTGCGTTCCAGCCTTGTTTTGCTCAACTATGTACAACCTTGCTTTTGTGTTAAACCCTGTTTTTTGCCTCAGCCATTGTTACTTGGAGTCATTGTACTTTTAACTATGCTTGTTTTTTGACTCTGATTCTGCCTCAGTCCTGACAACATTTCTACTCTGTGCCACTGAACCCAGCGTGCTTTGACCACGCCTCAGCTTAACGTCTGTTATCTCCCACACCTTGAATGATTAACCTGTTACACCCTGAAAGGGGGAAATATCATAAAGACGCTCAGAACATGTTGTCCTCTCTGGCAGCTTCATTGAGAATGAACACTTGTTTCAAAAACTATTTACAAATATACAAAGTTCCACATTCCATTCTGTCCTTTAACAGGTAAGTATGTTTTTCTTTAACAGTGAAGCAATTTAAGTTTTCTACTTTCTGCTCAACAGGTTAACTGAAATACCACAGGCAAAAACTGAAATTGTCCTTTACAATAATGATCAACTTAAATTATCAAAATGAAATGTGTCCTAAATTAATAAAGTATATTTTAACATTTGTCTTTTTGTTTAAATTCTTTCTTTCTTTCTCGGTGAAATAAACCCCCAAATACTGTGATAACTATAAAAACACAACACAGTAGCAGCAGCATACCATAAACACAGTCCAGCGTCACGTGTTTAACGAGGTGCTACTCCGTGCGTCCACGAGGTGGATGAAGTTAAGCTAACTACCTCAATAGTACACCAGTTAAGGATTAAAACATAAGAAAAATCTAAAACATGCTCAAAATGTGGTCAACATCTTCATAAAACACATACAGAATGACCCGGGAGCATAAACACTTTTTACATACCTGAAAGGGGGAAATATCAATAAAGACGCTCAGACACGATGCTTCCTCTCTGGCAGCTTCATTGAGAATGAAGCATCGTGACTGTGAGCTCCCCCTCCTGGTCACTGCAGGCATAACTAATCAATCACCATCAATCTCTCTGAAGGCTCAACAGGTGGATCCCAGATAAAATAACCTGACCTGTATATTTATGGGCCATTTTTAACCTTGTTTTAACCCATTTTTAGCCCTTTCCTAGCACTTAACAATTTAACAGCTCTCACAGTTTTAATGTAATTCAAATGAATTTTAAAATCATTAATGATGAAAGAGTCTTACATTTCAGCCATTCGTTCATAGATGAACTCCCAATTTTACTGTTTCTGATTTTAATTATGTATTCTAAAACTGCTTTTAATGACTGTTTTGCTGACTCCATGAAATTATCAATTATCGGTTTCTTAATAAAATTAATCTATCACACACTCCCCCGCAAAGTTGATGTTGTCACAACATCACAACACATTATGAACCAACAGCCTCTTTACTAGGTATGGTTTAGTTGTCTTGACTGCTATGGGGCAAGACAACATAATAGCTAGTTCTGGTAATAATACCTTATGCAAATTGACAAAATTTATTTACAGATTATCTTAAGTGTAGCAGTGTCTGTCTGTAGTGTTATACTCAGTATCCCTGCGTAAGTAAGGGTTGGTAAACTGGAAATGGGCTCATCCACATTGTCACTGGCTGCACGGTATGGGCTGGATCTGATAAATGTCATTTGCATGTGCAGCACTATAGTATGCAAGGGTTCCAAGCTGGTCATAGGTGAAGATCTTGGGGGCTCGTCTTTCTCTTTTTGGTAGGCCATAACCTTGTTGTATGTGGTGTTCGGGTGGGTCTGGGAGAGCAGGGCTACAGGATCCTCATCCGTCACAGGTTCATCTGGTTGAATGACTTCACTGATTATCATTGTCCTGCTGTAGCCCATTCTTCTGTTGTCTCAGATTTGTCTGTGTCTATCACAGAGCTTTCCTCAAGCATTGGCTTGTCAGTACTCGACACTGACTCGTGGTCACTGTTCATATACTCAAGGGGCTCGTCGACCGAACTGGGTTGTAATAGTAGTCACATTCATCCTCCTCCTGAGTTGTGGAGTCCTTGGTTGTCTCTGTCATATGTTTCTTGTGGTTAGGCATTCCTTTTGGCTGGATTTCCAATGGTAAGTGATCACATGGTAACAACAGGTTGCAATGCAAGATTCTTGACCGTCCTCATCCTACCTCAGGTCTAACATCATAGACAGGGATGTCTTCTCTAACCTGGTGGGTCACAATGTGGATAGTGTCTTCCCAGTGGTTACGAAGTTTACCAGTGCCTTCCCTGGGTGTCAGATTGCGAACAAGGACACGATCACCGGGATGCAGCAATGAGCTCTTTGCTTTTCCATCATGATGCCTTTTACCTCTCTCTGTTGACTTCTTTGCATTCACTTGAACAATTTCATTGCTTCCTGCATTCATTTCTCCATTTTCCATCCATGTACTTTCGGTGGTCAAGTTTTCCTGTCTCAGAGGTGAGACCAAACAGGAGATCAATAGGTAGCCTTGGGGACCGTCCAAATAAGAGGTAAAAAGGAGAGAAACCTGTTACCTCACATCATGTGCAGTTGTATGCATAGATCAACTTGTTCAAGGATTCTTTCCAGTTTGTCTTCTGCTTGTCAGTAAGTGTCTTCAACATTTGTAGCAATGTTCTGTTGAATCGCTCGACTTGCCCATTTCCCTGCGGGTGGTAGGGTGTCGTTCTTGATCCAAGTACACCACAGTTCCTTCTCAGCTGGGCGAAGAGCTGGTTCTCAAATTCGCCACCTTGATCGTGATGTATCCATGCTGGCAGTCCAAACTTTAGGGCATAATCATTGAATATTCGATCTGCAACTGTTCTCGCAGACTTAGAGGTGGTGGCATAAGCCTGTGCAAAACGGGTGAAGTGATCAACAATTACCAGTATATACTCGTATCCACCCTTACATTTCCAGGTGCAGGAAATCTATCGATACCAGGCTGTGTGGTTACAATACTGGTCAGAGGTGCCCTTGTTTCTTTGCTCGGTGCCTTTTGTTTCAGGCAGGTACATGACCTTGCGACATAGTGTTCAATTTCTTACTGCATGTACGGCCAAAAGAATCTGTCTCTGACTAGTGATGTTGTTCGATCGATGCCTTGATGGCCCATCTCATCATGCAACTCTCTCAACACAGTGGACTGAAACACTTCAGGTAATACAAGTTGTGTTTTGTTTGCTGTCTTCCTGCGAAGAATGCCATCTTCATCAATGTGAAGTCTCTCCCATTCCCGCAACAGACACTTACTTGGCATACTGCAGGCATTAAGTTCATGCACTGCTGGCTTAGTGTCTCTCAGTTTGCACTGCATCACCGGACCAATGTTCTTGTCATTGAGCTGTGCTTGTTTGACCTCGGTTGCTGAGAGTGGCTTGTGCACCTCCTTGCTCACAGCTGTACAATGGAAGGGAGTAAGCACTGAATAGACAAATGGTAAGCTGGAGTCTTGAACGTTGATAGCTTGGGCCATCGCTGCAACACATCTGATGCCAGTTCCTCGGTACACTGTCCCATCACCTCCTCAATATTTACAGGCATCCGTGACAGGCTATCGGCATCCACATTTTCTTTACTTGGACGATACCGAATGGTAAAGTGAAAGTCTGAAAGCTCCGCCACCCATCTGCATCCAGTTGGGTTGAGCTTGGCACTTGACATAAGTGAGAGGATTATTATCACTGAAGACAGTGAATGTAGGCGCATAATACAGATAATCCCGGAATTTTTCTGTGACTGCCCACTTTAAGACAAGGAACTCCAACTTCCCTGAATGAAGATGGTAATTCCATTCAGCAGCAATCAGTGTTTGGGAACCATAGGCTATCACACGGAGTTTGTCATTCTGTCGTTGGTATAGAACTGCCCCGAGGCCTTGGTTTGAGGCATCTGTGTGGAGTACAAATGGCTGTGAGAAGTCTGGGAATCCAAGGACTGGTGGCTCGACTAGACATTCTATTAGCCGCTCCAAGACGTTTTGATGTACCTCAGTCCAAATGATTGGTTTATGTGATGGCACTCCTTTTGTCTTTCTTGTGACTTGTCTTGTGTTTGTTGCATTTTCTGTCACACTGGTGTCTGCTTCTGTGCCTTTCAACAAGTTATAAAGTGACCCTGCAATACGGGAGAAATCTTGTATGTACTGCCTGTAGTAACTTAACAAGCCCATGATAGCACGTAGCTCTCCTACATTGCTTGGTTTTTTATCTTTCAAAGCTCTCACTGCAATGGTGTCAGCAGGGTCAATCTTGCTACCTTCAGCAGAAACAACTCTTCCCAGGTAGCGGACCTCTCGCTTGAATATCAATCAATCAATTTTTTTATATATAGCGCCAAATTCACAACAAACAGTTGCCCCAAGGCGCTTTATATTGTAAGGCAAGGCCATACAATAATTATGTAAACCCCAACGGTCAAAACGACCCCCTGTGAGCAAGCACTTGGTTACAGTGGGAAGGAAAAAACTCCCTTTTAACAGGAAGAAACCTCCAGCAGAACCAGGCTCAGGGAGGGGCAGTCTTCTGCTGGGACCTGGTTGGGGCTGAGGGAGAGCACCCAGGAAAAAGACATGCTTGTGGAGGGGAGCAGAGATCGATCACTAATGATTAATGCAGAGGGTGCATACAGAGCAAAAAGAGGAAAGAAACAGTTGCATCATGGGAACCCCCCAGCAGTTTACGTCTATAGCAGCATAACTAAGGGATGGTTCAGGGTCACCTGATCCAGCCCTAACTATAAGCTTTAGCAAAAAGGAAAGTTTTAAGCCTAATCTTAAAAGTAGAGAGGGTGTCTGTCTCCCTGATCTGAATGGGAGCTGGTTCCACAGGAGAGGAGCCTGAAAGCTGAGGCTCTGCCTCCCATTCTACTCTTACAAACCCTAGGAACTACAAGTAAGCCTGCAGTCTGAGAGCGAAGCGCTCTATTGGGGTGATATGGTACTACGAGGTCCCTAAGATAAGATGGGACCTGATTATTCAAAACCTTATAAGTAAGAAGAAGAATTTTAAATTCTATTCTAGAATTAACAGGAAGCCAATGAAGAGAGGCCAATATGGGTGAGATATGCTCTCTCCTTCTAGTCCCCGTCAGTACTCTAGCTGCAGCATTTTGAATTAACTGAAGGCTTTTTAGGGAACTTTTAGGACAACCTGATAATAATGAATTACAATAGTCCAGCCTAGAGGAAATAAATGCATGAATTAGTTTTTCAGCATCACTCTGAGACAAGACCTTTCTGATTTTAGAGATATTGCGTAAATGCAAAAAAGCAGTCCTACATATTTGTTTAATATGCGCTTTGAATGACATATCCTGATCAAAAATGACTCCAAGATTTCTCACAGTATTACTAGAGGTCAGGGTAATGCCATCCAGAGTAAGGATCTGGTTAGACATCATGTTTCTAAGATTTGTGGGGCCAAGTACAGTAACAGTTTTATCTGAGTTTAAAAACAGGAAATTAGAGGTCATCCATGTCTTTATGTCTGTAAGACAATCCTGCAGTTTAGCTAATTGGTGTGTGTCCTCTGGCTTCATGGATAGATAAAGCTGGGTATCATCTGCGTAACAATGAAAATTTAAGCAATACCGTCTAATAATACTGCCTAAGGGAAGCATGTATAAAGTGAATAAAATTGGTCCTAGCACAGAACCTTGTGGAACTCCATAATTAACTTTAGTCTGTGAAGAAGATTCCCCATTTACATGAACAAATTGTAATCTATTAGACAAATATGATTCAAACCACCGCAGCGCAGTGCCTTTAATACCTATGGCATGCTCTAATCTCTGTAATAAAATTTTATGGTCAACAGTATCAAAAGCAGCACTGAGGTCCAACAGAACAAGCACAGAGACGAGTCCACTGTCCGAGGCCATAAGAAGATCATTTGTAACCTTCACTAATGCTGTTTCTGTACTATGATGAATTCTAAAACCTGACTGAAACTCTTCAAATAGACCATTCCTCTGCAGATGATCAGTTAGCTGTTTTACAACTACCCTTTCAAGAATAGTTCGCATTTGCTAGGCTTTAGCTTTATCCCATGCTTCCTCAACAACTGAAGCACTTTGCGGACATGGTTGACATGCTCCTCAAAAGACTGACTATACACAAGTGTATCATCCAAGTAGGGCACACAGATGTTGTCTCTCACATCCTCTAAGCACTCCTCCATGCACCTTTGGAAGGCAGCACGTGCGTTCATCAGCCCAAATGGGATTCTTATCCATTCATAGAGGCACCATGGTGTCACAAATGCAGTCAAAGGCTGGCTGTTCTCATCCATGAAACCTTGATGGTAGGCCTTTACTTGGTCTAGTAATGAGAACCATAAATTGCCACCAAGGCTGTCAAGGATGTCCTGCACTCGAAGGATCGGCTGTCTGTCAGGGTGGGTCTTTCTTTTTAGTTCTCGGTAATCTATGCAAAGTCGAAGGCTCCCGTCCTTCTTCCTTACACAGAACAATGGTGATGTATAAGAAGAGTTCGATTTCTTCACCCATCCCCGTGCAATAAGATTGTGAAGATAATCTTTCATCTCCTTATATAGTGGTTTTGGCACAGATAGGTAGGTGCGTGCTACAGGATCCATATCTTTCAGCGATATGCTCAACTTCAGTTTCTGTATACATCTGATGTCATTGATTTTGAAAAGGAGGAGCATTCATCGCGAAGCATGTCCTGCACCACTACTCTCTCAGGTTCATTCAGGTGGCTCAAATCAATTGGTGGATCCCATGGAGTATCAGTAACTTGGTCACTGTCTGCATTAACTTGACTCACTGATATTGGGGGGCAATTATCAGGTTTATCCAAAACAGTAGCTGGATACACAGCCTGAATCTGATGAAGGGTACCCACAACAGTCTTTCCTGGCAGCTCAATATCATGATCAGTGGGGTTTTGCACATCAAGAACTACGTAAGGTGAAACACCATTTCTGAGCTTTATCAAAGTTTCACAGAACTCAAGGCCCTCAGACCACTGGGGATTTATGTCAGGCTCAAACAGGAGTGTAGTGTCTTTCTTAGGTGGCTGTGTCTGCACCTTACAGTCAAGCTGAATAGAACTATGTTTTGGAACTGACTCTTTTGTGGTTTTCATGACATAGTCGTAAGACTGTTCAGTTGTCACCAGGTCAATGAAGGTTATGACATTTTCCTTGTCAAGGCTAGGAAAAGCTGCTTCAAGCGCCCCATGCAACTGCTCGTTTCTTGCAGCATCCAGTTCTTTCGTGTTGGTTTTCACTACTTGCTCAATGACATTATAGCCTAGGATTGGCTGTGAAAGGCTTCTGCCTTTCATCACGAGCATGGGCACAACAAGTTCTTTGGGGTCAGCTCCTTCTGCAGCCAACCCAAAGGTGACCTCAATGAAGCCTTTGTAAGGCATATTTTCTCCATTAGCAGCAGTGATTTTCAAATCATCTGGTGCATCAAGTAGCTCAGACACTTCTTAACTTTTCATGTGCTAAATCACTCTTTTTCCACTTTCATCCATGATACAGACTTGGGAACCCGTATCCCACAGAGCTTGTGTCCTGCGACCTTGTATGTAGCACTCAACAATGCACCGTTTCCCTACCAGTGCAACAAGTTGAGACTGTCTGTCCTCTTCCTTGGTGTGAGCAGACCGGGAACTTGAGTGAGTGGTTTACTTGTGCATGAGATTTTTGGTTGCACTGTTTTTTGTGTCTTGGCCAATGCTCAGGAACAGTAGATGTCTCTTTTACATGATGCACATTGTCGAAATCTTTGATGTTTTTTCAGAGACACCACAGTAGGAGCAATACTTGTGGGACAATCTATTTTTGGTGGTTACTCCCTGTCCCGTGGGGGCAACCCTCTTTCGTTTAAAGAACCATCTCCGTCTTATCTGTTGTCTCTCACCTTACAGCCTGCGAGGTAATGTTCATTACTACCACATCTGAAGCAATGGGTGCAAAATTCATGTCCACTTTGATGGCAGCCACTGCACTTTCTCAGGCTTGCACGATTTGTGGCAGAATAATGGGGTTGTGGGGCAAACCGCTGTTGATATTGTGCTGTGTCTCCTTTTCAACCTGGTCCTAGGGAAGGCCAGAAGCTCTGTGGTGGAAAATGAAACTGAGGAGTAGAGATGCATTCTTGTGCTGTGGGGGAGGCCAAATACTGGGTCTGTGTTGAACTGGGCCGGCGAATCGACTCTGATTTGTGCGACTTCAGCGCCCAGGTTTTTCAGTACTGTCATATCAGAACGTAATTCTTTCAGTTCATTTAGTACATCAGTTTGGATTCTGTTGGTGGGTTCAGTATTGTGATTTTTCCCTTTTGTTTCTGCATGTGATTCATTCGGCTGGACTGAGTGCACAGTGGCTGGCCGCTGTTGGGTTAGTAATTTCTTTTTGTTTTATCTCTCTGCTTCGTTTGCACAGGCACGGTTGACTTTTTCGAGGAGAAGCTCATCACTTGATGTAGTTTGTTGCAGGTAAGGTTGGAGGTCACTTCTAATACTGTCATTTTGCAGACCTGTTAGCACGGTATGAAGAAACATGCTTTGGACAAGGACAGGATCATACCTAAGGCCAGATTCTGCTTCCTGTGAAGCAAACAAAATTTTTTGCCTCAAGTCTAGAGCACGGATCAGGAATGCTTGAGGAGTTTCCTTGCTGCTTTGGACCTCTGATGTTAGTTGTTTGTACAGTTCTGTTGCACCCTTTTCTTGATAGTGAGACCTCAGAATCCTTCTTAAGCTTGGTAGGGTAAGATTGGCTTTGCCCTCAAGATAACTGCGTAGTTGCAGGCCCGGTGCTATGGCCCTAATCACTGCGTCAACTATCTCAATTTCGGGAAATCCCTTGCTGATGCCTTGTTCAATCTGGTGTGCTAGGCTTGAGAAAGTAAGTTTGTCTTTTTGTCCTGGCTCACCAATCTGTCCTGATATTTTGAACTCTTTGCTCCACTGTACTGACAAACAGGGTTCGGAGAACTGTTGAGTGCGTTTCATTTCAACAACGTTAACTCCATCATCCACTGACCTTTTGGCTTCACTGCTTTGGTTTGGTTTCTCTTGTTAGAGTGCCAGTGCTTGTTGTAATCTCTCGATTTCTTTTTTCAACAACTCTTCTTCTGATAGTTGAACTACGTGCTCTTGCACCACTCCCATTTGTTTTGCATCTTTGGCTGCCTGTTCTGGTGCAGTATTTTGAGGGGAATGTTGCAATTCAATAACTTTGTCTTTTAGGCCAAGTAATTCAGACATGCCTTGGTCCTCCAGTTCATATAACTCTGCTCTCTCCAAATGACTGGTGATATGTGAGATAAGAGAAGAGCGATTCTTGCCTGATACCTTCTCAAATTTTGCACCAGCAATAGTTAAAAAGTCACAAACTTCAACCAAAGCATCTTTTGTTAGTGTGTACAATGCACTGCTGACTTCTAGTTTCAAATTCTCAAGCTCCGAAAAATCCATCCCAGTCGCTGGCCCGTGGACAATGTTAGGGTGACGTAGATCCGTCTCCTGGCAGAATGGACAACACAGCTCTCCTGGCACCAGCGGTTAGCCTCAGATTGCATGGAAGTCACTCTCCACAGAAGAAACACCACACGCTGTCATCCACCCTGGCTGAAGATATGGGGGGCTGAATGATAACCAGGGACGTCTATCTGGGACAGCTGGCCCTCGTCACACTCATCCCAGCGGTGCCTCCAAAATGTTACACCCTGAAAGGGGGAAATATCAATAAAGATGCTCAGACACGATGTTTCCTCTCTGGCAGCTTCATTGAGAATGAACATTTGTTTCAAAAATTATTTACAAATATACAAAAGTTCCACATTCATTATGTCCTTTAACAGGTAAGTATGTTTTTCTTTAACAGTGAAGCAATTTAAGTTTTCTACTTTCTGCTCAACAGGTTAACTGAAATACACAGGCAAAAACTGTTAAATTGTCCTTTACAATAATGAACATCAACTTAAATTATTCAAAATGAAATGTCCTAAACTAATAAAGTATATTTTAACATTTGTCTTTGTTAAATTCTTTAAACAGTCACTCGGTGAAATAAACCCACAAATACTGTGATAACTATAAAAACACAACACAGTAGCAGCAGCATACCATAAAACACAGTCCAGCGTCACGTGTTTAACGAGGTGCTACTCCGTGCGTCCACGAGGTGGATGAAGTTAAGATAACTACCTCAATAGTACACCAGTTAAGGATTAAAACATGAGAAAAACCTAAAACATGCTCAAAATGTGGTCAACATCTTCATAAAACACATACAGAATGACCCAGAGAGCATAAACACTTTTTACATACCTGAAAGGGGGAAATATCAATAAAGACGCTCAGACACGATGTTTCCTATCTGGCAGCATCGTGACCGCGAGCTCCCCCTCCTGGTCCCTGCAGGCATAACTAATCAATCACCATCAATCTCTCTGAAGGCTCAACAGGTGGATCCCAGATAAAATAACCTGACCTGTATATTTATGGCCATTTTAACCTTGTTTTAACCCATTTTTAGCTCTTTCCTAGCACTTAACATTTTAACAGCTCTCACAGTTTTAATGTAATTCAAAATGAATTTTAAAATCATTAATGATGAAAGAGTCTTACATTTCAGGCATTCGTTCATAGATTAACTCCGAATTTTACTGTTTTAACTGACTGATTTTAATTGTGTATTCTAAAACTGCTTTTAATGACTGTTTTGCTGCCTCATGAAATTATCAATATCAATTATCGGTTTCTTAATAAATTAATCTATCACATACCCGTGTACTGAATCTGTGCCAGTTCTTTTATTACTCCACCTCCAGTTTCTGAGTCTGCATTCTGTGTCCTGCATGCTGTTCGTTCCTCGCCATGAATCCTGATACTGAGTGTATGTAAGCTTCCTACCACAACTATAGCTTTGACTTTTAGGGTTTATTTAATTCATTGTTTAATTTGTTTTAAATTTAGTTCTTTGGAATCCTTAGTCTTATTCATCTATGAGGGTATCTACTCTGATTAATTTACATCTTGTCAAGTTGTGGCGCTATACAGGCCCCCTGAATCACACACCAATTTCTTGGATGAATTCAGGACATTTACCCCAGTTTAACAGTTTTACTCAATGACACAAGAACAGCTTTGACTTGATTTTAGATGGTGTTTTTATTTTGGGCCCACAGCTGTTGCTGAACGTAATACGAGACTACCAACTACCGACCTTGAAACTTAATGTTGCACTTCATGGTTGACTTGATTCGACAACACCTGTTACGATTAGAAGATATCACCTACAAGAACGAGCCTTTGACTTACTGAAAACAAATGTGCTCTGAGACAAACTGCAGGTGGTTAGATTGTAAATGAGCATCATTTAAAGCTGGAGGTTTCCTACAGTTACTGGCAAGGTGACGGAGTTGATCACGTGAACATGCCTGGACAATAGGGTTGGGGGTACAAAATAAATATTAGGTTGTACTGTGATGTACAAATGATGATTTTCAATCAATTCACAAGATTTTATAAATGGTAATTAAATGTGCAATTTTGTCAGAATCGAAAAGGTGGAACTTCTAAGTGTGCAAGTTCAGTGTCTGGATAATCAATGACATGCACCTTACCCATGGGTCATAACAGATTGAGAAGATGACATGAAAAAGTGGGCCTCAATTTTAACTACTTTGTATTGTCACTCGGCATGGACAATTTGGCGATGAGAAACTATGAGCTTCTCACTGAGCAGCTCGTATAAGCATGTATAAAAGCACAATCAAGTTAAAATACTTGTACTACCCGACAAGTAGTATCACCGTAATGCCAAGATTACGTAACATTAATATACGTATGGTGTTATTTCATGCAGTGCTTGGTTGTATCAAATGCCAGAAAATGAGTAAATTAGATAGCAGCTAATGCTACAAACACACAGCTTTCTTGTTTGTCTTGCTAGCATCCGCCGTGGCTTCTTTAACGGAGCGTTGTAGCCCAACCATTTCTCTGGGTAAGGATCCAGTGGTGTGGATTTTTTTTCTCCACAAAATGAAAAGAATTGACATAGGGACGTTTAGGGGTGATTCTTTAACTACGGGCACTATTGGCCTTGTAAATGTAATTTCCACCACACCATTGCCTTACAATATAAAGCGCCTTTGGGCAACTGTTTGTTGTGATTTGGCGCTATATACATGTGCTCTGATGTCACTGTTTATCTCCATAGAAACTACCCAAACAATCTTTCATACAAACTGTTTAAAGGGACATTACAGTGTTGTGGTGGAAATTACGGCAATAGTGTGGGACAACTACATTTTGTTTAAAAAAAAAATCACAACAGTTGTATGACATTGAATACCCCAATTATGTTTTGATTATTTTACTGATATTTTATTCAGAGATATTTTAAAACATTAGAAAAAATGTTTCTTACCATTCATTTTTATCATTGAAGATCAAAAGTCTGGGTGTGGGACAAGCACAAAACGGCAATATTTGCATATAATGATGCTGAAAAAAGGTGAAAAAGTCCTCATCAACTACTAGAACAAATTTCTTAAACTTTCATTGTAAAGATAACTATAAAAGTGTGAAATTTCCCCTTTTTTCTGTTTTTCATACAATATGGTCAAAGGACATAATAAGTGCCCATAGTCTAAGAATCACCCTTAGGTAGATTTTTCAAATTTAGCGCCTTTAGTCAGCACCGGAGACCCTCGTCTTTCAGTGGAGGAGGGAACAAGTTAAATGCTGGTCCACAGCACTCAGATCTCTCCTTTAAATGTTGAAAACTTCATTCTGAAAGCGATAGTTTCCTCTTCCTCCAGTTGTTGTGGCACCCACGAACTGAACAATTAATGCTGCTCATGTTTGGATACTTCTAGCATACTATGTTCCCATGTAGCTAATCATCAGACGCAGTGGCAAACCGGAAGTTGCTTGACAAAATGGAGCCGTCCACCCTGACGTCCTGAATAAGGTGAATAGACAAGACAACATCCTGCCTTCAAAAATGAAAGGTACTGAAAAGAGGGAAAATAAGTTGATTTTCCTTCAATGGCCACTGGAGGCGGGCTCCAAAACTGAGCACATTTTCAAATAATCCCATGTTTAAATATCTAATGTTTGTTGAGAAATAAGCATGTTTACAGTCTGGTTAATTGTTTTTTTTTTCACAACTCTGTTTAACAAATTTTATGCCATAAAGTTATACATAATTAGGGGCATGTTTGCTTTAGTGGCAGGTAGTGTGTGCTGCTGAGTCACAGCTTCGCTAGCAGAGACTGCTAGCTGTAGTCGCTAGCTGTTGTGGACAACTGTGTCTGTCATTTAAGCATTTTTTTTTTTTTTTTTTTTTTTTTACAAATGTCTAATACTATGGCTTGTTGTTTCGTTAATTGTCCTAGCAGATCATCTAAGATGTCTGGCCACAAGTATTTGTCAAGTGAAATACTCACATTATTTAATTTTGTGTGTTAGCAGCATTACCACTTTTATTAGCTCTTGCCAGATTGATGACGTTGGGACCAGTTAATTGACCTGTCACTGAGAAAACAAGCTGGTCATAATTTTTAATACATACACCTAAGCCACCCATCCAGAAAACCACAGCCCAGTCCCAAAATACATGCTTAAATAAAACATCCAAACCAAGGTTAGCTTGTTTGATCACTCTGAGATGGAGGAGAGTTTGGGCTTCATTCATCCCAGCCTGTTCATGGAGGGTCTTATCTGCGTTCCATCTCTTTACGCATTTATGGGCTGACCAGGATGTGGGTGGAGTAACATCATGGAGGGCTTGTCTTTTTAAATCATACTATTAGCAACAATAAACAGGTCTCAGCCTCACTTCATCTATATTCTGGGTCTGTTAGTGAGCACAGGGCTAGCTGCCGGTGACCACTTTAAAAATCTCTCTGCTTCCCTTTTGATAACAGCACCTAAAACATTAGCCAGAGGAATAGACTAGCCTGACATTGGCAATTGACATCTGCTCTCAGAAGTGTTCAAGAACTGAAACCAGGGATTCAGCACCAAGATGGACCATTTGAACCTCAATAACTGACTGTTCTTGCTTTTTTAGAAAAACCTTGTAAATGTGTTGAATGGCCCAAGCAGTGGGTCACCCCTCTGAGTCTGGTCTGCTTGAGGTTTCTTCCTCATTATCACCAAATGGAGTTTTCCCCCGTTTTTCCCCTTACCCATGTGACGTGCCTTGAGGTAGCGTTGTTCTGATTTGGCGCTATATAAATAAAATAAATTGACTTTTATATCAGCTGTGGCAGCAGACTGTACATCATATTGTCAAGATATGTCTGCCAGAGTGCCTCACGTTTCATTTGTTCAAATCTTGGTGGTAACAATCCAAAACTGCTCCATATCTGGCAACATAAGGGCATTTTTGTCATAACAATCATCTCAAAGTCGATGTAAATTTGATTTTATTAACACTGATTTGATGCTGTTCTTTTACCTCACTGCTTGCTGGAGCTGAAACATTTTTTTCCTCTCGTAGCACCATTACACAAAGTGAATGGGCATCTTTGAGCACATTTCATGGTAAAATGTCTCACTTAGTGAGGCGTGCGATGGCAGGACATCACCCTTATGAAATAAAACGAGTCGCATTTGCAGCCCTAAATAATTGAATTTATTCTCAGAGGAATGACATAAGGCATAAGAGTTTAGAATCAACTCAGTGCAATTATGGAGTGAGCTAATGGCTACAGTTCACTGGTGAGTTCAGTGGAATAATAAAAGTGCCTCTTCTTCTCCTGCACCTTCTAAAGTTCAAACATGAATATACAATTTGGAGAAAAAAAAAAGGCGAACAGAGTTTAAGCTATTTTTAGTGATGAGGAAACAAATGTTCAAAGCGTGCTGCAGAGGGCTTCGGTGTCACCCTGAGGGGCAGAGGGTTAACGAAAGGTTTGTTTACTGTAAATTCTGAGGAGAGGTGCGACGTTGAGCATGGCCAATTAATGAGGAAGCCAATGGCGGAGGGCACAGTGAAGACAAGGTGACGGAGCAGAAAAGGAGCAGCTGTGGTAATATATTTACCAAACAGACAGAAAGTAAGCGAACTCTGAATGTGGTCTAACCTGGTTCAGTGTTCATCACTGAACATACAGATTCAAGAAAGTGCAGTTAAAAGAGGCTTTAGGTTGCAGGTACTGTGTACTTTCGGGAGTATTTTTCACTCACTTTAAAAGGTTTTCCCAAAACATTACTAAACATCCACGCTCAAATAAATCTCGCTGATGTTGAGGTGTGTCACAGCATCCATCACACTGGAATCGCACCAGGTTTGAAATGGGAACCACTCAAGCAGATAGCTGGTCCGTCCCCACCTCTCAGAAGTAGCCTTTTGCATATCTACCACAGCCACATGGCCATCGCCTCGGACTTTTTCAGTTGTTGGGGGTCCTCAACAGTGAAGCACCTGCTTGCTGGATCATGCCCTGAGAGGTGCTCCACACAGCCAAAATGTCACAAGACCCATTCAGACTGGAAAGTCACAAAGGGCCCTTGGGTAAGGTTCTTAATCTCCTAGTTTCTCCAAACGTGTGTAGTGAGCACCTTGCATTGCAGCACCCTGATATCAGTGTGTCTATGTGAATGGGTGAATGTGAGGCATAATTGTGAAGCGCTTAGACTATCTGATGCAGATAAAATGCCGTCCATCCATCCATTTACCAAACTTTTGCTTGACACAGTCATTCCTTCTTATGGAACTGCCAACTCCAGACAGATATACCATACACTACCATTTCTTACTGACTGATGTAAATTAAGTCAAAGACCTATTCAGTGACTTGGTTTAAACAATACTGGCTGTAAAAGTGGTGATTTGTGTTAAATATTTCTTTTATCGAATTGCTCATAGCATCTGAAAATGGA
This sequence comes from Thalassophryne amazonica, assembly GCF_902500255.1. Taxonomy (NCBI): domain Eukaryota; kingdom Metazoa; phylum Chordata; class Actinopteri; order Batrachoidiformes; family Batrachoididae; genus Thalassophryne; species Thalassophryne amazonica. The sequence continues at coordinate 18,665,574 of NC_047118.1, forward strand.
AAGACAGTGTATACAAAGGACTATTATTCCTAATTTGTTACTGCATTATTTTTGTTAAATCCTGATATCCACAATCAAAAACATGCTTATTTAGGGTCTGCTCCTTTATCTGCCCCTGACCAAGGCAGCGTCTACATCTGGAGTTGGTTCCCAGGTGCCGGACTGTGGCGGCCCACAACTCCTAGTGGCTGGATTGGGTCTAACTGTAATTAGGATGGGTTATGTATGTATAATATGTGCAATGACAATTAAGATTCTATTCACATTTATTCCTCATTGAAATCCTTTGCACACACCTTAAAATTAATTCATTTTCTATACCCACTTATTATAGTTTAGAGTCACAGGGGGCTGGAGCAGTGGGTAAGAGATGGGATACAACCCTGAATACGCTGCCAGTCCATCTCAGGGCCTACATCCATCCATCCATCCATTTCCTTCCGCTTTATTCGGAGTCGGGCCACGGGGACAGCAGCTCGAGCAAAGCTGCCCAGACCTCCCGATCCACACACACCTCCCCCAGCTCCTCCGGGGGGAACCCCAAGGCGTTCCCAAGCCAGCCGAGAGATGTAGTCCCTCCACCGTGTCCTTTGGACGTGTGCTTCTCATAGAGGAAATATGTTATATGTAAGGCATTGCATTAATATTGTTATTGTTCTGCCAGTTAACTTACCAATTGCGAACTCTACACCAGGCAGCTTCTTTTTGGCACTCATATCTTTAAAAGCGTTGCTTTTCTTCCCAGTGAGGGAAGATGACTGTAGTAATTCTGGTGTGTGAATCATCCGCAGCAGGGTGTTTGTGTATTCTTTAACATTTGTTTTTTTGGCATTTAGTAATCTCTTTTGCCAAACTGTTATGGCCACCCCTGGCCACAAAGTTACCTGAAATTAAAAGACACTAGGTTAGGCACAAAATAAAGCTTGAGATGATGTACAACAGTAAGAAAAGTTTCCTACAACAAACAGTATACAAAGCATTGTCTAGAATAAGAAAAACATTTTTTTTTCCACCATGGAGGCTTGATGTGCACAAATGGAAGAAAAATATCATTGCCTGGGTTTAATTTTGAATATTCCATTATTATTGCACCTACCATGTCCTCGCCACTTGTGTCTTCAATGAGCTGGTGAACAAGCAGCAGAAGATGAAGTGGACGCATGTGCAGGAGAGGCATGCTGTGAAGAGCATGGTGCAGCTTTTAACTTTTTTACCACATCCAGTAAATCAGGCAAGTCTAAAAGAAAGAGATTTGTGAGGATTAAAAATTCAAGCTAAACTACAAAAATCGCCAAAAGTTCATGACAACTGAAGATGGCCTGCTACTGCTTGTGGTAAGATTTATATATACAACTGTCATCATTTCTGTTCAAATGTGAAAATTTGTTTGTATACACAAATTATAGAAATAATTCATGGAAAATAAATGTCTACACTTCAACAAGTAATATTTGTCATCCACTTAATACTGGGGCTTAGTAAATCACTTTCTAGACTGATTCACTGTGGCCCGGTTACATGTGACACACACGAGTCATGCTATCAAATAGCTGATAGACTGGAGAAGACATAACACATGCTCATCAGTTGGACGGGGTAGTCTTCTAACTAATAATTTTTTTGGGCCACCTTTCCTCTGTTGTGAGAAATAAATGCAAAGACACTGACATCCACGAAATTTACTTTTGATAGGAAAAAACTGACTTCACTTGCCACTTACTTTTACCCTTAATGCATCCAAAAACAAAACACAAATTTATAAGGGTAATGTCTTTATGTATAAAAATATGGCATACCTGCTGTAAATATATTTGTAGTTTTGCAGATATAGCTACTGATTCATTGTGCCCCAGTTTCCCCTATGACCAAAACTGTTAGATATATGATTTTTTTTAAATCTCCACATGTGTGGTCTCTCAAGTTTCAGGCATACTATTGTTATTTCTACCTGGTTCTTTTTATGTAAAATTCTGCCCCTTACCAAAAACCAAACCATTGTATTCCTCATTTTGAGTTTATTCAAGGTCACGTTAGAAACCAGGCCTGGGACCCTCACAGACAGTATCCATCTTGTGAAAGGCCCCTAAAATGAGTCATACAACACTTTTTATACCTTGTGGGTGTTAACATAGGTGTGGTTTAGTCTAACATTTCTAATGTTACTGGCTTTCACCAACAGGGGGAGCTCTCCCTGTGTCTGAAACTTGGACAGATAGAGTAAAACTTAACATATTTCTCCGAACGTCCAAACAAATAACACAAATACTTAATAGCTAACATAAAAAAATAATTAGCACAGATATATATTATATATATATATATATATATATATATATATACAAAAAACTTCCATTTTGTGTGATAGAATTTAAGATCTACAGTGAAGTTTTAGGCTACAAGGTAGGCATAGTGGTTGAAGTCAGTTTGAAAAACAAGTTGTCTTTCATTTTAATTTCTCACCTAAAAAACGAACTGAACTTTGAACTAATTCAAAATTGAAATGGTGATCTATGAATGTTAACAGTTCACTTTGAACATGTGTGAACTGACCTTTGAACTAGTTCATGAAAAGTGTGAACTTGCACAACACTGATCAAGACTACACATGGACATTTTACTTACTTCTCAGATTCTCAAGGGCCAAATGCAGCCGCTTATTTCTTGCCAAAAGTTTAGCATTTGCTTTTGTGAGGTTGTTGACCTTCTCTTTCAGCTGTAAATAAATGCAGATTGTTGAATAATTATACAAAGTCAAAATGATTGACACTATTGCCACTGGGTGTTTTATATGAGTTAAAAAGGACAATGGGGTGCTCACCAATGCAATCTCCATGCCCTTGTCCATTACTTCATCATCATCATCTTCACTCTGTAACAGAATAATAATCATGATTAATTTAACCCTACTGAAATTAAAGAGTTGCGATTACAAATAAAGCAAGCAAAGAACAATAAGAATTGTAGATGTAGCTTACCTCAGGACTCAAAATATTCTTCTTCTTGTGAAGCCGCTGTGGTCTGTACATGTGTGGTAAAAAGAACAGTTTAATATGATGTGTATGTAAAGCATGCCAGTTAATGTAATTTATCTCTATATACTATTATACGATTCCTTGGAAATAATCATAATGTTACTTTATACATACCTTCTCTTTCATTTCCTTCTCTATAGCTCTTGCCAGTTCTTCTTCACATTGTTCTTTGAAACCACTTTCTTTTTCTTATTAATCTACAGAGACAAAATTATATTGCAGCATTAACAAAGTGAAATCCACACATGACAAGGACATACACAGACACTATCATAGTGCATTCATGAAGAAAACAATCCCTAAACTGCCATTAAGAGAGCAATGTTACTGGATGGCATACGCTGTCAAAATCACCATCAAATTCCAGAAGAAGTATTTCTTTTACAAAAACTGCACAAATGCTGTGAACTTATTTTCAGTTTCTCAATGAGATAATGGTGAAATTTGCAGGACATGAAAGCATGTAAATTTAAATACCATGTTGATAAATTGCCTCAAATAGGCACAAGTATTGTTTGTTTTGTGTCAGATACAATGAGGGTGTCTATTTCAGGGAGGAAATTTACAGATCACTGATGATTCAAGAAGCAAATATAGAAAACGGTACCTGCAATAATGGACGATCATCTTCATCTTCTGAGGATGAATCAAACCTTGGGTTTTTCACTCGCACCCTTTTCTGGTTTGGTGTCTGCAAACATACATTTGTATTCTTTGCATACTTATTTGCTGCTTGGCACAAGCTTGGAAGATCATCTGAAATAGAAGGTACATGAATGTTAATTCTGTAAGGTATTAGGATGTGATATTTAATTATTTTCACCAGATGTATTATTTTGCATGTTTAAAATCTAAATATACCTCTCAAGGGTATTTCACACTGGACACTTCATAAGCTTCAGGTAACCCTACCAACGCTTTAACGCTTCGGAAGCGGCAAGGGGGTGGAGATTGCTACATACACTTTGGCTGTTTCCACAACCTGAAAAAAGTTCAGTGATCACCATGTTTCTTCAGAAAACTGCTCTATAACTGAGCAGTCCTGTGACACGTTTCTGTTTTGTACAGATCAGTGGTTTCTGCGCCGATCTCTTATGTAGAGATCAGCGGTTTCTAACACTAGTCTTCCGTGTTTTGGCTATGTCACAGCTCAGTGTCAAAAAGTTGGACTGGGTTGAACTTTGACCGCGTCCGCCTGTCGACAAGCGGCAATGTGCACTCCCGTCAGAAGCGTCGCTTTAGCTTTTGGCGTGACGCTTCTTACGTCTCTAAAAAGCAACGCGTCTCATTGACAATAATGCTTTTTAGACCGATTCGTGATGCCTCTGACGTGTCCAGTGTGAAAGGCCCATTACTTCTGTGAAAATTTCAACCTAAGTGTAACATACTGAGTTGAAAATGTCAAAAATGATTCATTTTTTCAGACCAATTTGCATACTATTTGCATAAGCAATCTTTCAGGTGTGTAAATAATCTAATAGTTTACCATAATCAAAACATACACATAGCCATTTAAACATCTAAGATACACTGATTCTATATAATATGGGCATTTAAACTTGCAATAATAGTAATAAGGTCAATGACCTTGTTGATATGCAAATTAGCAATTATCTCAGTTTGACCATTTCAATTGCTCAATGGATTTGGATGGATTTTGTAGCAAAAAGATCCCCGTGTAAATGGCTTCAAAATGGTGTCTCAGAATTTCTAAGTTCGGCTTAGATAACAGTATTTTCTAATTTATAGGATAAAAATCATGATTTTTATTAATTAAAAAATAAATGTTAGCAGTCTATTTTTTAATTTTGTAATTATTTGATTTAATAGAAGAGTATTTAAGCTTTATAAAAATATTGGTTGTTGGGGGTTACTGCAGCTTTGTCATTACTGTATTATTATTTATTTTCTGTTACCATTTATTCCTGGAGCATGTTATCCCTAAATAAGGCCAAAAAGAATATGATGCCCCCTAAATAATACATAAGCTTGTAAGGAAACTAGAACCACCCATTGTGGTCATATATTGTGAAAATACTTAACTCACCGCCAGTTTTCAAAATGTATGCGCAGCAGTTTTTTGCCTGGTAACTCTTCAAGTGGATCTCTTCTTTCCCAAGTTTCTTCATCAAATTCTTGTTTAAAGGCCATTTAACAATAACCTGAGGAAAAAGAAACACAATGTGACAAAATATTACTATATAATTTGGGGCATTTTAAATTAATTTATTGCTGAGGTCTGTGTAGTCACACATTGTACCTTAGGGGTAACATAATGCGATTAATTTTGTAATGGAACTCATAGGAAAGTAGAAATGAACACTATGGAATTTAATTATGCTGTAGATAAAAAGTGCCTGGTTATTACAAAACATGAATTTCATCTTTTGTGCTGTTAGCAAACAACCAATCAACAGGACAAATGAACTTGTACATGACACAATGGAGGGAGGGTGTCCTTGCATAAATAGGGCGAGCATTGCAAACAAATTGAGCATGTTTTATTCAATGGTAAAATGAGTTTCCTAGTCCAGAACTAGTGTTGAAGCAGGTCTTAGATTCACCTTCAAAATGCTGGTCGAAATAAGCGAGATTGGAGTTCCGAGTGCGCATGTGCGAGTTGAACATCTGGTAGGCAGCTCGGTATAAACAAACGCTGTTCGTCAATCGTGAAGCATTGTTGAATCGATTTAAAACTGAAATCGAATATTAACACAAAAAGTATTTACGAGATGAAATGGGCAGAACACAGCAGGACCGGACTTGGGAGTCCATTGTTTCCTTTTGTTGATACTCCCATCGGTGTTTACAGCCCCCTGACGATTGCAGCGAGCCATTTCTCACTCCTGTATTTCTCAGATGGTATAATATAGAACTGCCGTTCAGGATAACTCCTGGTTGGCTGGTACAACCCGGAGCCCAAGCGCGCACTCGGAACTCCATTCTCTTATTGTGTGATGTCCGAGGCGATCACACGTAACACACAATCCATACCTCTGTTTTACTTCCAATCGTAGACTCTGCAATCTGTTCGTGGCCAACAATCCACTTGAATTCGCCTACTTCAACGGCATCTTCCTCAAAAAACTCAAAAACGTATTTCACCATTATACAAGCGTAAATGTGAAATAAAGGAAACAGACAAAAGTGACGCGGTCTTTCTCCAAGATCGGCCTCGTTTTGAAATGGCGCGATCCTATGAGCGCGTGGCATCATGGGATATAACGACCTATGACCCGGAGACAGATTCATGACTTATACGTGTTTATTTGTTCACATTGATCTAAGTTTAGATGTTTTTTGAAGAAAACTGAAAAGTTAATTCTATTTTAAATTTTTGTTTCATTTATTTAAAAAAAAGTATGCATTTTGAATCATTGCGGGCGCTGCTCTGTTGTACGCATGCGCACCTAACCTGATGGCCCCTCCTGACCAACAGAGAGAAGAAGCAGAAGAAGAAAAACACCAACAACCCGACGGCCATATTTCGGTTGACATGCTTCGACAACGTTACAGACAATATGGGATTAATCCCGATATCTCTCTTCCGAGACAAACAAAATGTAATCGACGAAAGAGAAGAATTGTAGGTGGTGAAACCATTGATCTCAACTCTTCACAGTCGGTTGCTCCCGTAAGTACAAAAGAGACCCGTTGTCTTATGTTTAGACTGGGGGGGTCACTAACAATCGGGCGGGGGGATTTGAAAAAAAAAAAAAAACGAGGCATGCGAAAATATTAAGATTTCTTTCATGAAGAAACACATGTAACATAATGCCACACCATTCTAATCATTGTCCACTTGATTGACAATGAATTTGGCATGTATATGGTTAATTTGTAGATTCTTGAATGTTGGCTATATTATGATCTACAGCATGTATAGAATAACCAGTTGAAATTGAAACTAAATTAGTATGGCTGTTTTCACTATTTGAATTGTTTCCATTTGAACAATATTTCTGTTTGCTTGAAGATAATTTGTATACTGACTTTTTCCTTTTATTAATTTTATGAGAAATTGTTTGTAAATTTTGATAAACATCAATCAAGATTAAAAATATGAAATGCCACTTCTCTGCATACTTGAAATTCATGTTGCTAAAGGTGCATGTATCCTATATTTTTTTCCTAGGAGCATTCAAAGACTGACGAAGGGATTGATTGTAACCACTGTGGCACTGATGTTGAACAACCTGAAACTGACTTACCAATGAATGATCGAATGGACATCAGAAATAGAGCTGTGTTTCAACATAGTAGTTCTCAAGAAGGTGGGGTGGTTTTAGAACAGGATGATCTAGTGGACAATGGAAGCAAGGATGATGTTCTCAATGAAGACCAAGCAGATTCAGCAGACATGTGGTATGGTTGTTGGATGTGATCATAATGTTGAAGATAACACTTGGCATATTGATGGCAACAAGGAAGGCGAGGATGATTTGGGGCAAGACATGGGTGGAGACTCAGTACAAAATGAAGAAATGGATCAGGGGGATGATGAGGACTGGCATGACAATGGAGTTGACTCTGGAGGAGATGATGAAGATGATGATTTTCAGCATGGTGATGGGGAGGAAGGAAATGAACCAGATGATAATTACCAGGTAAATAAGCATCATGACTGATACCAATTTATGTACCATATTTCCTCTATTATAGAAATAAAGAAGCACACCTAAACCAAACATTGCATTTATTGCATGCAATTTATTCTTCATTTAAGCACATGCCATTCTAATAGAACAAATATGGTGTTTGGTTTTTCTATGCACTGTAACCGTATGAATTAGGGCATTGTCTATGACCTTAACAAAAGAAAAACAAATTAAAATATTTTCTTACTTCAAACACATGTACCATATTTCCTCTATTAGAAGTGCATCTTGGGCCAAAAATTTCTTTTTGTATACAGGAATTTTAAATTATTTATACTTATTTTATTTTAACCATATACAAGATAAATGGCATAGGTAACCTAATTATTATGCAGTTCAAACAATATACTTTAGGTGTTTTAAATAAATACTGTCATTATTGATTTAGAGTAATTATATTTTATTAATACTAAATACATAAAGCTGAGGATTATGCATTTCAAATAAATAGGAATTATTACAGTAATGAATATGAATCATGTAAGGTCTATTTGGTAGGTTTGTATTAAAACTATCTAAAAAATAAAGTAAATGGGAATTAGTCATGTAATAAAATTACATAAATCTTCAAAGTCAGGGTTAAATATTTCTGTGAGTGTAATAGTCGCAATTAATGTTCGTATAATAAAAAATTAAGGCTCAACCAACTATAAACAGTCCATGTCTGATGAGTGCAGCCACGTTTATCTAAGGCTCTTTCTGATATCAGCCCCGTGACTAATGTTACACCTTTCTGATGCTCACTGTTTTGTTTTTTTGTTTTTTTTTGCCTTTTTTAGGGATTCAGCCTTGAAGATGGAAATCTTCCAATTTATCCAGATGCACCCATCACCAAGTCACAGAGTCTACTGCTGATAGTGTCCTATGTCTTGCGGCATGGTCTTTCTGATAGTGCTTTGGATGATCTTCTTTCTTTGATATACACTGTCCAAACAGTGTTCCTACATCAAAGTATTTGCTGTACAAGAGTGTTGAAGATTCAATGTACGAGGTATGTTTATTTTTTATTAAATCATCATCTGTACTGACCAATGTGTTTCATATAAAGGGAGTTATGCTGCATTTACACATAGGCAGAATGCATTACGAACGTCATATTTGCTTCATTCTTGGCATTCCTGACATTCTTAACATGATCAGCGGCCAAGAATGTATACTTCGTGGCATTCATTTCTTGTCATTGTTATGTGTAAATGCAGCATTAGTCTGTGCTGTTATCATTTGCCATGGTATGCTAGTAAATCATGTTCTTGTTGGGTATGGTGTTTTTTGTTGCTATACAGATGCTTATCATTGATAATCAATATGCTCAAGCTTCTGTTGTGCATTAAAAAACGACATGCTCTCGCAGGTTTCAATGTTCTTATATTCATACCATTCTTCTATTTCAATTTCAGGTTCACTATTATTGCATGGCGTGCACTGCATATCTTGGCCCCGAGAAATTGACAAGGAATTGTACAAACTGCGGCAATGAATTCAGTGCAGACATCTCAACTGCAGAGGGTAGTTTTTTTCTCAGGATGCCTGTCAAAACACAGCTGCAAAGAATGATGAAAGTACCAGAAGTGGCAGCTGCCCTTGAAAATTGAAATATTGATGAAATCTTGAGAGAAACTAACATAAATGACATTGTTCATGGTAAACTTTATAAAAACCTTCTTCATGATGGCATAATAGGTCCCAGTGACTTGTCATTATTGTTCAATACTGATGGAGTTTCTATTTTTAAATCCTCCAATTTTTCTGTATGGCCTTTGTTTGCCACAGTAAATGAAATTCCACCACATATGCGCAGGAAACATATGATTATGGCAGGCGTGTGGTTTGGAGAATGTAAACCCAAAATGAATACTTTCTTAAAACCATTTGTGGATGAACTTAGAGATTTGGGTGCAGATGGTTTGCACTCACCTCTTGGCCAAACCAGGATTTTTGCTCTTTGCCTGTCAGCGGATGCACCTGCCAGGTCTTTAGTGAGGAATTCCAAACAGTTCAATGGGAAGTATGGATGCGACTGGTGTAAGCAGGACACACCAATACCAATGGAAATGTCCTCCTTCATACTTACCACAATGGTGAAGCACTCCCAAGAACTGACGATGATCAGAGGAGATTGTCAATAGAGTCACAGAGAACAGGGATGTGTCAGCAAGGTGTGAAGGGGCCTTCAGTTGTCATGCAGTTACCACATTATGACTCTGTGAAAGGCATTTGTTCTGAATCACAACACACAGCTTTCTTAGGAGTTACTAGACATTTTGTGGGGACTTGGCTGGATTCAGCAAACAGAGCAGAGGCATATTACATTGGGGACCAAGTGAAGAAATTAGATGAGAGACTGCAGGATATAGCACCTCCAAGTGAAATAACCAGATGCTCTCAAAACGCGGAAGTATTGGAAGGCATCTGAATGGCGAGCTCTCCTGTTCTATTCTTTGGTGGTATTTCAGGGAATTTTAGCTGCTGTGTATATGAAACACTGGTTCCTATTTGTATTTAGTATTTATTACCTCATGAGTGAGAGTGTTTCTGAAAGAAAGGTTCGTGAGAGCAATGCTTGCTTCAGGATGTTTGTTCTGATGACTGAGCGTTTATATGGAATAAGACATTGCACTTTCAATGTCCACTCATTGATTCATTTTGCCCAGTCAGTTATCAACACTGGCCCTTTATGGGCAACTTCCACCTTTGTTTTTGAGGGATACAACAGGACTTTGATTAGGTGTTTCCACGGTACCCAGAAAGCTGGTTTTCAGATTTGTGAGACATTCTCTCTCATGAAGGTGATGACAGAGTTAGCAGTTAGTTGCATGGAGGAGAACACTGATGTGTCTGTCCTGTATACCTCATTGGCCAGCAGACACATTAATCAAAATGTACAAACGTACTTTCAAATAATTTGCGTGCTCTTGGCAAAGGAGAGCAAGTTATTCTGCCTCCATCAAAGTTACTGGCTGCAAGCAGACTGACAGGGAACCAAGTGCACACTTCCGCCGTGTATATAAGAGATTTATTTTTCACCACCAGCTGTATGCCAGCAGTGACTATTTTCAATCTGCTCGGCATTGCAACTGCTATGTTGCATTTACTCATGGTGTGTATAAATATGGAAGAATTGAAACTTTTCTCTGTGTTAAATTGGGACCAGACTGCATGAATGATAATGGTTTTTGTTTGTGTGATAAAGCAAATATCATACTAGTAAAGCCATTCAGCATTACACGAAGACCATTATTTGTTGATGCAAGGCTAGGCTGTTCATCTGACTTTCTTGTAAATATTGACCAACATGCAGATAACCCAAATATTTGTATTTATCCAGGAGACATCCTGCAAAAATGTATTTTTATGAAAACTGATGTTTCATCTTACCTGTGCCCCCTGCCTTCTCGGTTTTACTGGGATTAAGTTGTGAATTGATGGTTACACATGAATGTTTTACATGTTAGCAGAACTTGGCCCTCTATAGAATGCTATAGGGCAGCCTATAGAATTCTCTCAAAGTCACCGTCAAGTCACTCTCAAGTCATGAATCGGCCACCAATTGTTTGCAAGCTCACTTGAGATTTGACTTGAGACTTGCCGATTCATGACTTGAGAATGATTTGACAGTAACTTAGTCCCACCTCTGGCATAGGATATAGACGGTCCTACAGGATTGTATACACTGGCGTATGGGTTGAACTGATATAACATATGCATGTGTAGTTTCAGTTACAGATGTTATAGTAACCATTTGAAGCAAACTGTCTGCATTAATGCTGACCTGTTTGGATGTTTACATCTATACTTGTGTTGATGATACTGCAGTTTCCAAGTTCCATGGTTCGACAAAGAAAATGATATATGTGATTATGTATATACATGTAATAATTTTTAACTTGTAATAAAAGATATTGTTGAATTTGTAATGTGTAACTTTTTTATACTTTGCCTTTATCTGCTTGTGTATAAGCATGATGTGTATATACACACTTCTCAAATATATTAGTTACAAGTGAACAAAATTAATATCTCCTTGCTAGTACAGTGGCAACGTTATCTTGCATAAAAATATGCAGACAAAATAAAACGATCTGTTTTTTCATCCAAATTCCACATTTTTTTCTATCAGATAATTTATCGGCTACATTTGAGCCAGAATTGATTAATATGGTGTTTCTATATACTGGCATGTCTATAGAAACCTATAGGTTTCTATACGCAATGGCGCCTATAGGTCCTTATGTCTGTAGAATGCTATCGGTCGCTATAGGCCAAGACCCCTGTAGGTCGCGTGTCTATAGGTGTTCTATAGAAAGCTATATGACCTCTATAGAATCCTATAGAAACCTATTGAACTTTTTCGTAAGGGTTAGTGTTTGTTTTACTGCACTCTCTTGCTCCTGCTTCCCTCAGCTTTGTCTTCTTCTGGGACTCTCACACATTTTCACTTTCCTTAATCACATCCTGTTATTTAAGCCTTGAATGTTTCTCTGTTTGTTGCCAGTTTGTTTGACCTTGTCTGCGTTCCAGCCTTGTTTTGCTCAACTATGTACAACCTTGCTTTGTGTTAAACCCTGTTTTTTGCCTCAGCCATTGTACTTGGAGTCATTGTACTTTTAACTATGCTTGTTTTTTGACTCTGATTCTGCCTCAGTCCTGACAACATTTCTACTCTGTGCCACTGAACCCAGCTTGCTTTGACCACGCCTCAGCCTTACGTCTGTTATCTCCACCACCTTGAATGATTACCTGTTACACCCTGAAAGGGGGAAATATCAATAAAGACGCTCAGACATGTTTCCTCTCTGGCAGCTTCATTGAGAATGAACACTTGTTTCAAAAACTATTTACAAATATACAAAAGTTCCACATTCATTCTGTCCTTTAACAGGTAAGTATGTTTTTCTTTAACAGTGAAGCAATTTAAGTTTTCTACTTTCTGCTCAACAGGTTAACTGAAATACCACAGGCAAAAACTGAAATTGTCCTTTACAATAATGATCAACTTAAATTATTCAAAATGAAATGTGTCCTAAATTAATAAAGTATATTTTAACATTTGTCTTTTTGTTAAATTCTTTCTTTCTTTCTCGGTGAAATAAACCCACAAATACTGTGATAACTATAAAAACACAACACAGTAGCAGCAGCATACCATAAAACACAGTCCAGCGTCACGTGTTTAACGAGGTGCTACTCCGTGCGTCCACGAGGTGGATGAAGTTAAGCTAACTACCTCAATAGTACACCAGTTAAGGATTAAAACATAAGAAAAATCTAAAACATGCTCAAAATGTGGTCAACATCTTCATAAAACACATACAGAATGACCCGGAGAGCATAAACACTTTTTACATACCTGAAAGGGGGAAATATCAATAAAGACGCTCAGACACGATGCTTCCTCTCTGGCAGCTTCATTGAGAATGAAGCATCGTGACTGTGAGCTCCCCCTCCTGGTCCCTGCAGGCATAACTAATCAATCACCATCAATCTCTCTGAAGGCTCAACAGGTGGATCCCAGATAAAATAACCTGACCTGTATATTTATGGCCATTTTAACCTTGTTTTAACCCATTTTTAGCCCTTTCCTAGCACTTAACAATTTAACAGCTCTCACAGTTTTAATGTAATTCAAAATGAATTTTAAAATCATTAATGATGAAAGAGTCTTACATTTCAGCCATTCGTTCATAGATGAACTCCCAATTTTACTGTTCTGATTTTAATTATGTATTCTAAAACTGCTTTTAATGACTGTTTTGCTGCCTCATGAAATTATCAATTATCGGTTTCTTAATAAAATTAATCTATCACACACTCCCCCGCAAAAGTTGATGTTGTCCCAACATCACAAACATTATGAACCAACAGCTCTTTACTAGGTATGGTTTAGTTGTCTTGACTGCTATGGGGGCAATGACAACATAATAGCTAGTTCTGGTAATAATACCTTTATGCAAATTGACAAAATTTATTTACAGATTATCTTAAGTGTAGCAGTGTCTGTCTGTAGTGTTATACTCAGTATCCCTGCGTAAGTAAGGGTTGGTAAACTGGAAATGGGCTCATCCACATTGTCACTGGCTGCACGGTATGGGCTGGATCTGATAAAGCATGTCATTTGCATGTGCAGCACTATAGCATGCAAGGGTTCCAAGCTGGTCATAGGTGAAGATCTTGGGGGCTCGTCTTTCTCTTTTTGGTAGGCCATAACCTTGTTGTATGTGGTGTTCGGGTGGGTCTGGGAGAGCAGGGCTACAGGATCCTCATCCGTCACAGGTTCATCTGGTTGAATGACTTCACTGATTATCATTGTCCTGCTGTAGCCCATTCTTCTGTTGTCTCAGATTTGTCTGTGTCTATCACAGAGCTTTCCTCAAGCATTGGCTTGTCAGTACTCGACACTGACTCGTGGTCACTGTTCATATACTCAAGGGGCTCGTCGACCGAACTGGGTTGTAATAGTAGTCACATTCATCCTCCTCCTGAGTTGTGGAGTCCTTGGTTGTCTCTGTCATATGTTTCTTGTGGTAGGCATTCCTTTTGGCTGGATTTCCAATGGTAAGTGATCACATGGTAACAACAGGTTGCAATGCAAGATTCTTGACCTTCCTCATCTACCTCAGGTCTAACATCATAGACAGGGATGTCTTCTCTAACCTGGTGGGTCACAATGTGGATAGTGTCTTCCAGTGGGTTACGAAGTTTACCAGTGCCTTCCCTGGGTGTCAGATTGCGAACAAGGACACGATCACCGGGATGCAGCAATGAGCTCTTTGCTTTTCCATCATGATGCCTTTTACCTCTCTCTGTTGACTTCTTTGCATTCACTTGAACAATTTCATATGCTTCCTGCATTTCATTTCTCCATTTTTCCAATGTACTTTCGGTGGTCAAGTTTTCCTGTCTCGAGGTGAGACCAAACAGGAGATCAATAGGTAGCCTTGGGGACCGTCCAAATAAGAGGTAAAAAGGAGAGAAACCTGTTACTCACATCATGTGCAGTTGTATGCATAGATCAACTTGTTCAAGGATTCTTTCCAGTTTGTCTTCTGCTTGTCAGTAAGTGTCTTCAACATTTGTAGCAATGTTCTGTGAATCGCTCGACTTGCCCATTTCCCATGCGGGTGGTAGGGTGTCGTCTTGATCCAAGTACCACCACAGTTCCTCTCAGCTGGGCGAAGAGCTGGTTCTCAAATTCGCCACTTGATCGTGATGTATCCATGGCTGGCAGTCCAAACTTTAGGGCATAATCATTGAATATTCGATCTGCAACTGTTCTCTGCAGACTTAGAGGTGGTGGCATAAGCCTGTGCAAAACGGGTGAAGTGATCAACATTACCAGTATATACTCGTATCCACCTTACATTTATCCAGGTGCAGGAAATCTATCGATACCAGGCTGTGTGGTTACAATACTGGTCAGAGGTGCCCTGTTTTCTTTGCTCGGTGCCTTTTGTTTCAGGCAGGTACATGACCTTGCGACATAGTGTTCAATTTCTTACTGCATGTACGGCCAAAAGAATCTGTCTCTGACTAGTGATGTTGTTCGATCGATGCCTTGATGGCCATCTCATCATGCAACTCTCTCAACACAGTGGACTGAAACACTTCAGGTAATACAAGTTGGTTTTGTTTGCTGTCTTCCTGCGAAGAAGCCATCTTCATCAATGTGAAGTCTCTCACCATTCCCGCAACAGACACTTACTTGGCATACTGCAGGCATTAAGTTCATGCACTGCTGGCATTAGTGTCTCTCAGTTTGCACTGCATCCACCGGACCAATGTTCTTGTCATTGAGCTGTGCTTGTTTGACCTCGGTTGCTGAGAGTGGCTTGTGCACCTCCTTGCTCACAGCTGTACAATGGAAGGGAGTAAGCACTGAATAGACAAATGGTAAGCTGGAGTCTTGAACGTTGATAGCTGGGCCATCGCTGCAACACATCTGATGCCAGTTCCTCGGTACACTGTCCCATCACCTCCTCAATATTTACAGGCATCCGTGACAGGCTATCGGCATCCACATTTTCTTTACTTGGACGATACCGAATGGTAAAGTGAAAGTCTGAAAGCTCCGCCACCCATCTGCATCCAGTTGGGTTGAGCTTGGCACTTGACATAAGTGAGAGGATTATTATCACTGAAGACAGTGAATGTAGGCGCATAATACAGATAATCCCGGAATTTTCTGTGACTGCCCACTTTAAGACAAGGAACTCCAACTTCCCTGAATGAAGATGGTAATTCCATTCAGCAGCAATCAGTGTTTGGGAACCATAGGCTATCACACGGAGTTTGTCATTCTGTCGTTGGTATAGAACTGCCCGAGGCCTTGGTTTGAGGCATCTGTGTGGAGTACAAATGGCTGTGAGAAGTCTGGGAATCCAAGGACTGGTGGCTCGACTAGACATTCTATTAGCCGCTCCAAGACGTTTTGATGTACCTCAGTCCAAATGATTGGTTTATGTGATGGCAATCCTTTTGTCTTTCTTGTGACTTGTCTTGTGTTTGTTGCATTTTCTGTCACACTGGTGTCTGCTTCTGTGCCTTTCAACAAGTTATAAAGTGACCCTGCAATACGGGAGAAATCTTGTATGTACTGCCTGTAGTAACTTAACAAGCCCATGATAGCACGTAGCTCTCCTACATTGCTTGGTTTTTTATCTTTCAAAGCTCTCACTGCAATGGTGTCAGCAGGTTCAATCTTGCTACCTTCAGCAGAAACAACTCTCCCAGGTAGCGGACCTCTCGCTTTGAATATCAATCAATCAATTTTTTTATATATAGCGCCAAATCACAACAAACAGTTGCCCAAGGGCTTTATATTGTAAGGCAAGGCCATACAATAATTATGTAAAACCCCAACGGTCAAACGACCCCCCTGTGAGCAAGCACTTGGTTACAGTGGGAAGGAAAAACTCCCTTTTAACAGGAAGAAACCTCCAGCAGAACCAGGCTCAGGGAGGGGCAGTCTTCTGCTGGGACTGGTTGGGCTGAGGGAGAGAACCAGGACAAAAGACATGCTGTGGAGGGGAGCAGAGATCGATCACTAATGATTAAATGCAGAGTGGTGCATACAGAGCAAAAAGAGAAAGAAACAGTGCATCATGGGAACCCCCCCGCAGTTACGTCTATAGCAGCATAACTAAGGGATGGTTCAGGGTCACCTGATCCAGCCCTAACTATAAGCTTTAGCAAAAAGGAAAGTTTTAAGCCTAATCTTAAAAGTAGAGAGGGTGTCTGTCTCCCTGATCTGAATTGGGAGCTGGTTCCACAGGAGAGGAGCCTGAAAGCCTGAAGGCTCTGCCTCCCATTCTACTCTTACAAACCTAGGAACTACAAGTAAGCCTGCAGTCTGAGAGCGAAGCGCTCTATGGGGTGATATGGTACTACGAGGTCCCTAAGATAAGATGGGACCTGATTATTCAAAACCTTATAAGTAAGAAGAAGAATTTTAATTCTATTCTAGAATTAACAGGAAGCCAATGAAGAGAGGCCAATATGGGTGAGATATGCTCTCTCCTTCTAGTCCCCGTCAGTACTCTAGCTGCAGCATTTTGAATTAACTGAAGGCTTTTTAGGGAACTTTTAGGACAACTGATAATAATGAATTACAATAGTCCCGCATGAGGAAATAAATGCATGAATTAGTTTTTCAGCATCACTCTGAGACAAGACCTTTCTGATTTTAGAGATATTGCGTAAATGCAAAAAAGCAGTCCTACATATTTGTTAATATGCGCTTTGAATGACATATCCTGATCAAAAATGACCTCCAAGATTTCTCACAGTATTACTAGAGGTCAGGGTAATGCCATCCAGAGTAAGGATCTGGTTAGGACATCATGTTTCTAAGATTTGTGGGGCCAAGTACAGTAACAGTTTTATCTGAGTTTAAAAACAGGAAATTAGAGGTCATCCATGTCTTTATGTCTGTAAGACAATCCTGCAGTTTAGCTAATTGGTGTGTGTCCTCTGGCTTCATGGATAGATAAAGCTGGGTATCATCTGCGTAACAATGAAAATTTAAGCAATACCGTCTAATAATACTGCCTAAGGGAAGCATGTATAAAGTGAAATAAAATTGGTCCTAGCACAGAACCTTGTGGAACTCCATAATTAACTTTAGTCTGTGAAGAAGATTCCCCATTTACATGAACAAATTGTAATCTATTAGACAAATATGATTCAAACCACCGCAGCGCAGTGCCTTTATACCTATGGCATGCTCTAATCTCTGTAATAAAATTTTATGGTCAACAGTATCAAAAGCAGCACTGAGGTCAACAGAACAAGCACAGAGACGAGTCACTGTCCGAGGCCATAAGAAGATCATTTGTAACCTTCACTAATGCTGTTTCTGTACTATGATGAATTCTAAAACCTGACTGAACTCTTCAAATAGACCATTCCTCTGCAGATGATCAGTTAGCTGTTTTACAACTACCCTTTCAAGAATAGTTCGCATTTGCTAGGCTTTAGCTTTATCCATGCTTCCTCAACAAATGAAGCACTTTGCGGACATGGTGACATGCTCCTCAAAAGACTGACTATACACAAGTGTATCATCCAAGTAGGGCACACAGATGTTGTCTCTCACATCCTCTAAGCACTCCTCCATGCACCTTTGGAAGGCAGCACGTGCGTTCATCAGCCCAAATGGGATTCTTATCCATTCATAGAGGCCCATGGTGTCACAAATGCAGTCAAAGGCTGGCTGTTCTCATCCATGAAACCTTGATGGTAGGCCTTTACTTGGT
Source organism: Thalassophryne amazonica (assembly GCF_902500255.1). Taxonomy (NCBI): domain Eukaryota; kingdom Metazoa; phylum Chordata; class Actinopteri; order Batrachoidiformes; family Batrachoididae; genus Thalassophryne; species Thalassophryne amazonica. The sequence continues at coordinate 18,684,015 of NC_047118.1, forward strand.
CTAGTAATGAGAACCATAAATTGCCACCCAGGCTGTCAAGGATGTCCTGCACTCGAAGGATCGGCTGTCTGTCAGGGTGGGTCTTTCTTTTTAGTTCTCGGTAATCTATGCAAAGTCGAAGGCTCCCGTCCTTCTTCCTTACACAGAACAATGGTGATGTATAAGAAGAGTTCGATTTCTTCACCCATCCCCGTGCAATAAGATTGTGAAGATAATCTTTCATCTCCTTATATAGTGGTTTTGCACAGATAGGTAGGTGCGTGCTACAGGATCCATATCTTTCAGCGATATGCTCAACTTCAGTTTCTGTATACATCTGATGTCATTGATTTTGAAAAGGAGGAGCATTCATCGCGAAGCATGTCCTGCACCACTACTCTCTCAGGTTCATTCAGGTGGCTCAAATCAATTGGTGGATCCCATGGAGTATCAGTAACTTGGTCACTGTCTGCATTAACTTGACTCACTGATATTGGGGGGCAATTATCAGGTTTATCCAAAACAGTAGCTGGATACACAGCCTGAATCTGATGAAGGGTACCCACAACAGTCTTTCCTGGCAGCTCAATATCATGATCAGTGGGGTTTTGCACATCAAGAACTACGTAAGGTGAAACACCATTTCTGAGCTTTATCAAAGTTTCACAGAACTCAAGGCCCTCAGACCACTGGGGATTTATGTCAGGCTCAAACAGGAGTGTAGTGTCTTTCTTAGGTGGCTGTGTCTGCACCTTACAGTCAAGCTGAATAGAACTATGTTTTGGAACTGACTCTTTTGTGGTTTTCATGACATAGTCGTAAGACTGTTCAGTTGTCACCAGGTCAATGAAGGTTATGACATTTTCCTTGTCAAGGCTAGGAAAAGCTGCTTCAAGCGCCCCATGCAACTGCTCGTTTCTTGCAGCATCCAGTTCTTTCGTGTTGGTTTTCACTACTTGCTCAATGACATTATAGCCTAGGATTGGCTGTGAAAGGCTTCTGCCTTTCATCACGAGCATGGGCACAACAAGTTCTTTGGGGTCAGCTCCTTCTGCAGCCAACCCAAAGGTGACCTCAATGAAGCCTTTGTAAGGCATATTTTCTCCATTAGCAGCAGTGATTTTCAAATCATCTGGTGCATCAAGTAGCTCAGACACTTCTTAACTTTTCATGTGCTAAATCACTCTTTTTCCACTTTTCATCCATGATACAGACTTGGGAACCCGTATCCCACAGAGCTTGTGTCCTGCGACCTTGTATGTAGCACTCAACAATGCACCGTTTCCCTACCAGTGCAACAAGTTGAGACTGTCTGTCCTCTTCCTTGGTGTGAGCAGACCGGGAACTTGAGTGAGTGGTTTACTTGTGCATGAGATTTTTGGTTGCACTGTTTTTTGTGTCTTGGCCAATGCTCAGGAACAGTAGATGTCTCTTTTACATGATGCACATTGTCGAAATCTTTGATGTTTTTCAGAGACACCACAGTAGGAGCAATACTTGTGGGACAATCTATTTTTGGTGGTTACTCCCTGTCCCGTGGGGGCAACCCTCTTTCGTTTAAAGAACCATCTCCGTCTTATCTGTTGTCTCTCACCTTACAGCCTGCGAGGTAATGTTCATTACTACCACATCTGAAGCAATGGGTGCAAAATTCATGTCCACTTTGATGGCAGCCACTGCACTTTCTCAGGCTTGCACGATTTGTGGCAGAATAATGGGGTTGTGGGGCAAACCGCTGTTGATATTGTGCTGTGTCTCCTTTTCAACCTGGTCCTAGGGAAGGCCAGAAGCTCTGTGGTGGAAAATGAAACTGAGGAGTAGAGATGCATTCTTGTGCTGTGGGGGAGGCCAAATACTGGGTCTGTGTTGAACTGGGCCGGCGAATCGACTCTGATTTGTGCGACTTCAGCGCCCAGGTTTTTCAGTACTGTCATATCAGAACGTAATTCTTTCAGTTCATTTAGTACATCAGTTTGGATTCTGTTGGTGGGGTTCAGTATTGTGATTTTTCCCTTTTGTTTCTGCATGTGATTCATTCGGCTGGCTGAGTGCACAGTGGCTGGCCGCTGTTGGGTTAGTAATTTCTTTTTGTTTTATCTCTCTGCCTTCGTTTGCACAGGCACGGTTGACTTTTTCGAGGAGAAGCTCATCACTTGATGTAGTTTGTTGCAGGTAAGGTTGGAGGTCACTTCTAATACTGTCATTTTGCAGACCTGTTAGCACGGTATGAAGAAACATGCTTTGGGACAAGGACAGGATCATACCTAAGGCCAGATTCTGCTTCCTGTGAAGCAAACAAAATTTTTTGCCTCAAGTCTAGAGCACGGATCAGGAATTGCTTGAGGAGATTTCCTTGCTGCTGTTGGACCTCTGATGTTAGTTGTTTGTACAGTTCTGTTGCACCCTTTTCTTGATAGTGAGACCTCAGAATCCTTCTTAAGCTTGGTAGGGTAAGATTGGCTTTGCCCTCAAGATAACTGCGTAGTTGCAGGCCCGGTGCTATGGCCCTAATCACTGCGTCAACTATCTCAATTTCGGGAAATCCCTTGCTGATGCCTTGTTCAATCTGGTGTGCTAGGCTTGAGAAAGTAAGTTTGTCTTTTTGTCCTGGCTCACCAATCTGTCCTGATATTTTGAACTCTTTGCTCCACTGTACTGACAAACAGGGTTCGGAGAACTGTTGAGTGCGTTTCATTTCAACAACGTTAACTCCATCATCCACTGACCTTTTGGCTTCACTGCTTTGGTTTGGTTTCTCTTGTTAGAAGTGCCAGTGCTTGTTGTAATCTCTCGATTTCTTTTTTCAACAACTCTTCTTCTGATAGTTGAACTACGTGCTCTTGCACCACTCCCATTTGTTTTGCATCTTTGGCTGCCTGTTCTGGTGCAGTATTTTGAGGGGAATGTTGCAATTCAATAACTTTGTCTTTAGGCCAAGTAATTCAGACATGCCTTGGTCCTCCAGTTCATATAACTCTGCTCTCTCCAAATGACTGGTGATATGTGAGATAAGAGAAGAGCGATTCTTGCCTGATACATTCTCAAATTTGCACCAGCAATAGTTAAAAAAGTCACAAACTTCAACCAAAGCATCTTTTGTTAGTGTGTACAATGCACTGCTGACTTCTATTTCAAATTCTCAAGCTCCGAAAAATCCATCCCAGTCGCTGGCCCGTGGACAATGTTAGGGTGACGTAGATCCGTCTCCTGGCAGAATGGACAACACAGCTCTCCTGGCACCAGCGGTTAGCCTCAGATTGCATGGAAGTCACCTCCACAGAAGAAACACCACACGCTGTCATCCACCCTGGCTGAAGATATGGGGGGCTGAATGATAACCAGGGACGTCTATCTGGGACAGCTGGCCCTCGCACACTCATCCCAGCGGTGCCTCCAAAATGTTACACCCTGAAGGGGGAAATATCAATAAAGATGCTCAGACACGATGTTTCCTCTCTGGCAGCTTCATTGAGAATGAACATTTGTTTCAAAAATTATTTACAAATATACAAAAGTTCCACATTCATTATGTCCTTTAACAGGTAAGTATGTTTTTCTTTAACAGTGAAGCAATTTAAGTTTTCTACTTTCTGCTCAACAGGTTAACTGAAATACCACAGGCAAAAACTGTTAAATTGTCCTTTACAATAATGAACATCAACTTAAATTATTCAAAATGAAATGTCCTAAACTAATAAAGTATATTTTAACATTTGTCTTTGTTAAATTCTTTAAACAGTCACTCGGTGAAATAAACCCACAAATACTGTGATAACTATAAAAACACAACACAGTAGCAGCAGCATACCATAAAACACAGTCCAGCGTCACGTGTTTAACGAGGTGCTACTCCGTGCGTCCACGAGGTGGAGAAGTTAAGATAACTACCTCAATAGTACACCAGTTAAGGATTAAAACATGAGGAAAAACCTAAAACATGCTCAAAATGTGGTCCACATCTTCATAAAACACATACAGAATGACCCAGAGAGCATAAACACTTTTTACATACCTGAAAGGGGGAAATATCAATAAAGACGCTCAGACACGATGTTTCCTATCTGGCAGCATCGTGACCGCGAGCTCCCCCTCCTGGTCCCTGCAGGCATAACTAATCAATCACCATCAATCTCTCTGAAGGCTCAACAGGTGGATCCCAGATAAAATAACCTGACCTGTATATTTATGGCCATTTTAACCTTGTTTTAAACCCATTTTTAGCTCTTTCCTAGCACTTAACATTTTAACAGCTCTCACAGTTTTAATGTAATTCAAAATGAATTTTAAAATCATTAATGATGAAAGAGTCTTACATTTCAGGCATTCGGTCATAGATTAACTCCGAATTTTACTGTTTTAACTGACTGATTTTAATTGTGTATTCTAAAACCTGCTTTTAATGACTGTTTTGCTGCCTCATGAAATTATCAATATCAATTATCGGTTTCTTAATAAAATGAATCTATCACATACCCGTGTACTGAATCTGTGCCAGTTCTTTTATTACTCCACCTCCAGTTTCTGAGTCTGCATTCTGTGTCCTGCATGCTGTTCGTTCCTCGCCATGAATCCTGATACTGAGTGTATGTAAGCTTCCTACCACAACTATAGCTTTGACTTTTAGGGTTTATTTTAATTCATTGTTTAATTTGTTTTAAATTTAGTTCTTTGGAATCCTTAGTCTTATTCATCTATGAGGGTATCTACTCTGATTAATTTACATCTTGTCAAGTTGTGGCGCTATACAGGCCCCCTGAATCACACACCAATTTCTTGGATGAATTCAGGACATTTACCCCAGTTTAACAGTTTTACTCAATGACACAAGAACAGCTTTGACTTGATTTTAGATGGTGTTTTTATTTTGGGCCCACAGCTGTTGCTGAACGTAATACGAGACTACCAACTACCGACCTTGAAACTTAATGTTGCACTTCATGGTTGACTTGATTCGACAACACCTGTTACGATTAGAAGATATCACCTACAAGAACGAGCCTTTGACTTACTGAAAACAAATGTGCTCTGAGACAAACTGCAGGTGGTTAGATTGTAAATGAGCATCATTTAAAGCTGGAGGTTTCCTACAGTTACTGGCAAGGTGACGAGTTGATCACGTGAACATGCCTGGACAATAGGGTTGGGGGTACAAAATAAATATTAGGTTGTACTGTGATGTACAAATGATGATTTTCAATCAATTCACAAGATTTTATAAATGGTAATTAAATTGTGCAATTTTGTCAGAATCGAAAGGTGGAACTTCTAAGTGTGCAGTTCAGTGTCTGGATAATCAATGACATGCACCTTACCCATGGGTCATAACAGATTGAGAAGATGACATGAAAAAGTGGGCCTCAATTTTAACTACTTTGTATTGTCACTCGGCATGGACAATTTGGCGATGAGAAACTATGAGCTTCTCACTGAGCAGCTCGTATAAGCATGTATAAAAGCACAATCAAGTTAAAATACTTGTACTACCCGACAAGTAGTATCACCGTAATGCCAAGATTACGTAACATTAATATACGTATGGTGTTATTTCATGCAGTGTTTGGTTGTATCAAATGCCAGAAAATGAGTAAATTAGATAGCAGCTAATGCTACAAACACAGCTTTCTTGTTTGTCTTGCTAGCATCCGCCGTGGCTTCTTTAACGGAGCGTTGTAGCCCAACCATTTCTCTGGGTAAGGATCCAGTGGTGTGGATTTTTTTTCTCCACAAAATGAAAAGAATTGACATAGGGACGTTTAGGGGTGATTCTTTAACTACGGGCACTATTGGCCTTGTAAATGTAATTTCCACCACACCATTGCCTTACAATATAAAGCGCCTTTGGGCAACTGTTTGTTGTGATTTGGCGCTATATACATGTGCTCTGATGTCACTGTTTATCTCCATAGAAACTACCCAACAATCTTTCATACAAACTGTTTAAAGGGACATTACAGTGTTGTGGTGGAATTACGGCAATAGTGTGGGACAACTACATTTTGTTTAAAAAAAAAATCACAACAGTTGTATGACATTGAATACCCCAATTATGTTTGATTATTTTACTGATATTTTATTCAGAGATATTTTAAAACATTAGAAAAATGTTTCTTACCATTCATTTTTATCATTGAAGATCAAAAGTCTGGGTGTGGGACAAGCACAAAACGGCAATATTTGCATATAATGATGCTGAAAAAAGGTGAAAAAGTCCTCATCGACTACTAGAACAAATTTCTTAAACTTTCATTGTAAAGATAACTATAAAAGTGTGAAATTTCCCCTTTTTTCTGTTTTCATACAATATGGTCAAGGACATAATAAGTGCCCATAGTCTAAGAATCACCCTTAGGTAGATTTTTCAAATTTAGCGCCTTTAGTCAGCACCGGAGACCCTCGTCTTTCAGTGGAGGAGGGAACAAGTTAAATGCTGGTCCCAGCACTCAGATCTCTCCTTAAATGTTGAAAACTTCATTCTGAAAGCGATAGTTTCCTCTTCCTCCAGTTGTTGTGGCACCCACGAACTGAACAATTAATGCTGCTCATGTTTGGATACTTCTAGCATACTATGTTCCCATGTAGCTAATCATCAGACGCAGTGGCAAACCGGAAGTTGCTTGACAAAATGGAGCCGTCCACCCTGACGTCCTGAATAAGGTGGAATAGACAAGACAACATCCTGCCTCAAAAATGAAAGTACTGAAAAGAGGGAAAATAAGTTGATTTTCCTTCAATGGCCACTGGAGGCGGGCTCCAAAAACTGAGCACATTTTCAAATAATCCCATGTTTAAATATCTAATGTTTGTTGAGAAATAAGCATGTTTACCAGTCTGGTTAATTGTTTTTTTTTCACAACTCTGTTTAACAAATTTTATGCCATAAAGTTATACATAATTAGGGGCATGTTTGCTTTAGTGGCAGGTAGTGTGTGCTGCTGAGTCACAGCTTCGCTAGCAGAGACTGCTAGCTGTAGTCGCTAGCTGTTGTGGACAACTGTGTCCTGTCATTTAAGCATTTTTTTTTTTTTTTTTTTTTTTTTACAAATGTCTAATACTATGGCTTGTTGTTTCGTTAATTGTCCTGCAGATCACTAAGATGTCTGGCCACAAGTATTTGTCAAGTGAAATACTCACATTATTTAATTTTGTGTGTTAGCAGCATTACCACTTTTATTAGCTCTTGCCAGATTGATGACGTTGGGACCAGTTAATTGACCTGTCACTGAGAAAATCAAGCTGGTCATAATTTTTAATACATACACCTAAGCCACCCATCCAGAAAACCACAGCCCAGTCCCAAAATACATGCTTAAATAAACATCCAAACCAAGGTTAGCTTGTTTGATCACTCTGAGATGGAGGAGAGTTTGGGCTTCATTCATCCCAAGCCTGTTCATGGAGGGTCTTATCTGCGTTCCATCTCTTTACGCATTTATGGGCTGACCAGGATGTGGGTGGAGTAACATCATGGAGGGCTTGTCTTTTTAAATCATACTATTAGCAACAATAAACAGGTCTCAGCCTCACTTCATCTATATTCTGGGTCTGTTAGTGAGCACAGGGCTAGCTGCCGGTGACCACTTTAAAAATCTCTCTGCTTCCCTTTTGATAACAGCACCTAAAACATTAGCCAGAGGAATAGACTAGCCTGACATTGGCAATTGACATCTGCTCTCAGAAGTGTTCAAGAACTGAAACCAGGGATTCAGCACCAAGATGGACCATTTGAACCTCAATAACTGACTGTTCTTGCTTTTTTAGAAAAACCTTGTAAATGTGTTGAATGGCCCAAGCAGTGGGTCACCCCTCTGAGTCTGGTCTGCTTGAGGTTTCTTCCTCATTATCACCAAATGGAGTTTTCCCCCGTTTTTCCCCTTACCCATGTGACGTGCCTTGAGGTAGCGTTGTTCTGATTTGGCGCTATATAAATAAAATAAATTGACTTTTATATCAGCTGTGGCAGCAGACTGTACATCATATTGTCAAGATATGTCTGCCAGAGTGCCTCACATTTCATTTGTTCAAATCTTGGTGGTAACAATCCAAAACTGCTCCATATCTGGCAACATAAGGGCATTTTTGTCATAACAATCATCTCAAAGTCGATGTAAATTTGATTTTATTAACACTGATTTGATGCTGTTCTTTTACCTCACTGCTTGCTGGAGCTTGAAACCATTTTTTTCCTCTCGTAGCACCATTACACAAAGTGAATGGGCATCTTTGAGCACATTTCATGGTAAAATGTCTCACTTAGTGAGGCGTGCGATGGCAGGACATCACCCTTATGAAATAAACGAGTCGCATTTGCAGCCCTAAATAATTGAATTATTCTCAGAGGAATGACATAAGGCATAAGAGTTTAGAATCAACTCAGTGCAATTATGGAGTGAGCTAATGGCTACAGTTCACTGGTGAGTTCAGTGGAATAATAAAAGTGCCTCTTCTTCTCCTGCACCTTCTAAAGTTCAACATGAATATACAATTTGGAGAAAAAAAAAAGGCGAACAGAGTTTAAGCTATTTTTAGTGATGAGGAAACAAATGTTAAAGCGTGCTGCAGAGGGCTTCGGTTCACCCTGAGGGGCAGAGGGTTAACGAAAGGTTTGTTTACTGTAAATTCTGAGGAGAGGTGCGACGTTGAGCATGGCCAATTAATGAGGAAGCCAATGGCGGAGGGCACAGTGAAGACAAGGTGACGGAGCAGAAAAGGAGCAGCTGTGTTAATATATTTACCAAACAGACAGAAAGTAAGCGAACTCTGAATGTGGTCTAACCTGGTTCAGTGTTCATCACTGAACATACAGATTCAAGAAAGTGCAGTTAAAAGAGGCTTTAGGTTGCAGGTACTGTGTACTTTCGGGAGTATTTTTCACTCACTTTAAAGGTTTTCCCAAAACATTACTAAACATCCACGCTCAAATAAATCTCGCTGATGTTGAGGTGTGTCACAGCATCCATCACACGATGGAATCGCACCAGGTTTGAAATGGGAACCACTCAAGCAGATAGCTGGTCCGTCCCCACCTCTCAGAAGTAGCCTTTTGCATATCTACCACAGCCACATGGCCATCGCCTCGGACTTTTTCAGTTGTTGGGGGTCCTCAACAGTGAAGCACCTGCTTGCTGGATCATGCCCTGAGAGGTGCTCCACACAGCCAAAATGTCACAAGACCCATTCAGACTGGAAAGTCACAAAGGGCCCTTGGGTAAGGTTCTTAATCTCCTAGTTTCTCCAAACGTGTGTAGTGAGCACCTTGCATTGCAGCACCCTGATATCAGTGTGTCTATGTGAATGGGTGAATGTGAGGCATAATTGTGAAGCGCTTTAGACTATCTGATGCAGATAAAATGCCGTCCATCCAATCCATTTACCAAACTTTTGCTTGACACAGTCATTCCTTCTTATGGAACTGCCAACTCCAGACAGATATACCATACACTACCATTTCTTACTGACTGATGTAAATTAAGTCAAAGACCTATTCAGTGACTTGGTTTAAACAATACTGGCTGTAAAAGTGGTGATTTGTGTTAAATATTTCTTTATCGAATTGCTCATAGCATCTGAAAATGGAAGACAGTGTATACAAAGGACTATTATTCCTAATTTGTTACTGCATTATTTTTGTTAAATCTGATATCCACAATCAAAAACATGCTTATTTAGGGTCTGCTCCTTTATCTGCCCCTGACCAAGGCAGCGTCTACATCTGGAGTTGGTTCCCAGGTGCCGGACTGTGGCGGCCCACAACTCCTAGTGGCTGGATTGGGTCTAACTGTAATTAGGATGGGTTATGTATGTATAATATGTGCAATGACAATTAAGATTCTATTCACATTTATTCCTCATTGAAATCCTTTGCACACACCTTAAAATTAATTCATTTTCTATACCCACTTATTATAGTTTAGAGTCACAGGGGGCTGGAGCAGTGGGTAAGAGATGGGATACAACCCTGAATACGCTGCCAGTCCATCTCAGGGCCTACATCCATCCATCCATCCATTTCCTTCCGCTTTATTCGGAGTCGGGCCACGGGGACAGCAGCTCGAGCAAAGCTGCCCAGACCTCCCGATCCACACACACCTCCCCCAGCTCCTCCGGGGGAACCCCAAGGCGTTCCCAAGCCAGCCGAGAGATGTAGTCCCTCCACCGTGTCCTGGGTCTTCCCCGGGGCCTCCTCCCAATGGGACGTGCCCGGAACACCTCTCCAGCGAGGCGTCCAAGGGGCATCCGGAAAAGATGCCCGAGCCACCTCAACTGACTCCTTTCGATGTGGAGGAGCAGCGGCTGAACTCTGAGCTCCTCCCGAGTGACCGAGCTCCTCACCCTATCTCTAAGGGAGCGCCCAGCCACCCTGCGGAGGAAACTCATCTCGGCCGCTTGTACTCGTGATCTCGTTCTTTCGGTCATGAGCCAAATCTAATGACCATAGGTGAGGATCGGAACGTAGATCAATCGGTAAATCGAGAGCTTTGCCCCCCTACTCAGCTCTCTCTTCACCACGACGGTCCAATACAGCGACCGCATCACTGCAGATGCTGCACCGATCCGTCTATTCGATCTCACGCTCCATCCGTCCCTCATCGTGAACAAGACCCGAGATACTTAAACTCCTCACTTGAGGCAAGGACACTCCACTGACCTGAAGAGGGCCAAGCACCTTTTTCCGGTCAAGAACCATGGAGGTGCTGATCTTCATCCTGGAGGCTTCACACTCGGCTACAAAACCGCCCCAGTGCACGCTGAAGGTCTGATTTGACGAAAACCAACAGAACCACGTCGTCTGCAAACAGCAGAGACGAGATTCTGTGGTTCCCAAACCAGACCCCCTCTACCCCCTCTGCGCCTAGGAAATTCTGTCCATAAAAATAATGAACAGAACCGGTGACAAGGGCAGCCCTGGCGGAGGCCAACATGCACTGGAAACAGGTTTGACTTACTACCCGGCAATGCAATCCAAGCTCCTGCTGCGGCATACACTCAGGGCCTACACACATAGATGGGTGATTCTTAACTACGGCAGTATTGGCCTTGTAAATGTAATTTCCACCACACCATTGCCTTACAATATAAGCGCCTTGGGGCAACGTTTGTTGTGATTTGGCGCTATATACATGTGCTCTGATGTCACTGTTTATCTCCATAGAAACTACCCCAAACAATCTTTCATACAACTGTTTAAAGGGACAATACAGTGTTGTGGTGGAAATTACTGGCAATAGTGTGGGACAACTACATTTTGTTTTAAAAAAAATCACAACAGTTGTATGACAGTGAATACCCCAATTATGTTTTGATTATTTTACTGATATTTTATTCAGAGATATTTTAAAACATTAGAAAAAACGTTTCTTTACCATTCATTTTTATCATTGAAGATCAAAAGTCTGGGTGTGGGACAGCACAAAACGGCAATATTTGCATATAATGATGCTGAAAAAAGGTGAAAAAGTCATCATAGACTACTAGAACAAATTTCTTAACACACTTTCATTGTAAAGGTAACTATAAAAGTGTGAAATTTCCCCTTTTTTCTGTTTTTCATACAATATGATCAAAGGGCATAATAAGTGCCCGTAGTCTAAGAATCACCCAGATATACAAACACATTCACACTCCCATCTACAGTCAATTTAAAGTTTTCCATTTCATCTAACCTACATGTCTTTGGAAGTGAGAGCAAGCTAGACCACCTGGAGAGAACCCAAATGAACACAGGGAGAACATACAAACTCCACTCGGAAAGGACTGGGTTGGATGTGAGCCTAGGTTCTCCTCACTGTGAAGCAACAGGGCTAACCACTAAGCACCGTACTGCCATAAACCTCAACATATCAATAAAAATATTCTGTGCCTCACATTTTTTTCACAAAATCACATGGGGCAGTTTTCAGTCAAGCAATTTAGTCGGCCATTACTGTGTTCACCTGGTGGACAATGGCCATTTTTCAATTTCAATTTATTTTCATTTATATAGCGCCAAATCACAACAGAGTTGCCTCAAGGTGCTTCACACAAGTAAGGTCTAACCCCCAGAGCAACAGCGGTAAGGAAAAACTCCCTCTGAGAAATAAACCTCAGGCAGACCAGACTCAAAGGGGTGACCCTCTGCTTGGGTAGCCCATTCTCACATTTTTTTTTCATGCTCCCGTCACGAAATGAGTCAAATTTTCATGACGGGGTTTTTTTTTAAACTCACTATTACTAACCCTACTCCCACCCCCAACCCTAACGTTAAACATAACCTAACTGTACTCCTTACCCCAACCCTAGCCATAACCACCCCGATCCCCCCCCGCTTCACTTTTAATTTCGCGCAGCCATCACAGAATGAATTAAAATTAATTCGCACTGCTGACTCACGACTTGCCCTGAGACCAGGTTGGCTTGGGCCATGCTACAAACATAAATTACAGAACAATTCACAAAACCATATTCATATACAGTAAAAATTGTATATATTGTTCATATGAGCCAGCTGTGACTCATACTAAAGTATTTATACATATGTACATACAGTGCACCTGGAAAGTATTCACAGTGCTCCACTGTTTTCCATATTTTATGTTAGTCTTATTCCAAAATATATAAAATGCATTTTTCCTTCATATTCTACACACAATACCCCATAATGACAATGTGAAAAGTTTTTGTTTTTTTGGGAAATTTATTTTAAAAAACTAAAATCACATGTCCTTAAGTATTCCCACCATCATTTATATACTACTTTTCCATCTGCATCAGATGCTGAAAGTGCTTTACAATTATGCCTCACATTCACTCATTCACACTCACACAGCAATGTCAGGATGCTGCCATGCAAGGCACCACGAGCAATTTGGGAGTGTGCCCTGTGAGAGCCCATCAAACTCTTTCACAGCAGGTGTTGTCCAAATTCCAGGTGACACGCACAAACATCTAACACCGCTCGTTTGGCACTTAGTGCAAATGGCCACACATTTTCTATCATCATGAAAACAGTCTGCAGACAATCACTGTTGAGCTGGATGTGAAATCTAAGTGCCTCACGACTGTGAAGTTGCCGAGTGCACATGTGGCGTGCCAGAATGTCAGCTCCCTCCAACATATCTGTGTGTTTGATCTCCCCCGCAGGCAAGGCATCTCATCTGATCAGTGTGGCATCTTAGTGTGTGCACTGACAGGACAAGGGGTGTGGCTGGCTGCTGTTGAGACATCTCTGGTTCTGGACATCACACCTGCAGCACACGTCCCGTGTTTTGACAGATATGCATGTGTGTGTGCTTATGTGGAAATACATAAAAACATACATCGCTTTTGCGATGGGCTGGAGAAACGGACCATCAGTTCATTTGGACACGCAGCAGGTGATTTGAATATCACGTCTGACAGGACACGCATGTCGGGCTGTGAGCGGCATGCCGCAGTACCAGGACAAACCACAAATACACCACATTCAGTCACATATCAGCAGAAATACACCGTACCAAATGCCGTTTGGTCAGTTATCACAGTGCTTTTTTTTCTTTTATTTTTTTTAGAAAATGCATTTAAATGCTTGTTGATTTTAACCATTTCACGCTCCTGTTACAAGACAGTGATTGTAGTGCAGTGGTAAAGTTTCTGTCTGGTAATCAGATTGTGTGGGGTTTGAATCCTGTGGCATTTTTTTATTTTTTTTTTACCATGGTTATTTAACTGCGGGCTTCGGTATTGCGTCCCCTTTTATGTATTATTTATATCAACCCAGTGATATTCACTAATTATACAGCTGGTTTTTATTTTATTTTCCTCCACATCAGCGGAGAGATGGTGTGCATCTCATCCCATGGAGCACTGTGTTTCTGCTTGAAAGACACCATCACGTGCATGAACCATCGCCCTGGGATTGTGCATGCCTGCCTGTTGGCGCGATGTTTCGTGGTTTGCTCATATGAGCTGTTTTGCTGTGTCACCCTGAGTTGTACGTATTTGCACTATGTGTGAAGGGGCCCTAAGATATTTCTACAGCTTAATTGGAGTCCACATGTGGTAAATTCAGTTGATTGGACATGAAAAAAGGCACACACTTGTCTACATGTAAGGTCCCACAGTTGATAGTGCATGTCAGACACAAACCAAGCATGAAGTCAAAGGAATTGTCTGTAGACCTCTGAGTCAGGATTGTCTCGATGCACAAATCTGGGGAAGGGTACAGAAACATTTCTGCTGCTTTGAAGGTCCCAATGAGCACAGTGGCCTCCATCATCCATACATGGAAGAGGTCCACATCCACCTAAACTGAGCAATCGGGGTGAAGGGCCTTAGTCAGGGAGGTTACCAAGAACCCGATGGTCACTCTGTCAGAGCTTCAGCATTCCTCTGTGGAGAAGAGAACCAGAAGGACAACCATCTCTGCAATCCACCAATCAGGCCTGTATGGTTGAGTGGCCAGATGGAAGCCTTTCCTTAGTAAAAGGCACATGGCAGCTCACCTGGAGTTTACCAAAAGGTACCTGAAGGACTCTCAGACCATGAGAAACAAAATTCTCTGGTCTGATGAGACAAAGATTGAACTCTTTGGCGTGAATGCCAGGCATCATGTTTGTAAGAAACCAGGTAACATCCCTATAGTGAAGCATGGTGGTGGCAGCATTATGCTGTGGGGATGTTTTTCAGTGGCAGGAACTGGGAGACTAGTCAGGATTGAGCGAAAGATGATTGCAGCAATGTAGAGACATCCTGCTCCAGAGCGCTATTGACCTCAGACTGGGGCGATGGTTCATCTTTCAGCAGGACGATGACCCTAATCGCACAGCCAAGATATCAAAGAAGTTGCTTGAGGACATCTCTGTGAATGTCCTTGAGTGACCCAGCCAGAGCCCAGCCAAGAATCCGACTGAACATCTCTGGAGACATCTGAAAATGGCTGTGCACTGACGCTCTGCATCCATCCTTATGGAGCTTGAGAGGTGCTGCAAAGAGGAATGGGCAAAACTGACCAACGATAGGTGCACCAAGATTGAGGCATCATGTTCAAGAAGACTTGAAGCTGTAATTTAAGATAAGAGATGAGACTTTATTGATCTCACAGTGGAGAAATTGCTGCCAAAGGTGCATCAACAAAATATTGAGCATATTGAACATAAAATGTGGAAAAAGTGAAGCGCTGTGAATACGTTCTTGATGCACTGACTATATATATGTATGTGTATATATGTATATGTGTATGTGTATATATGTTTAAGAAAATGCAGCTTTACAAGGTTAATCAAGTGATTCTAGATGTAAATTTACTTATCTGCTTTGCTCGTTCAGAGTTGGCTGGCAGTTTAGCGAAGCGCTGGTCAGTAGTCGGCAGAGACCGCTGCTCCACTGTTTTAGCTCCGGGTGATGGCGTAGGATGTGGGCTTGCGCATTTGAAGTGTTTCCAAAGTACTTCATTTTGCAGATTTTGCACACTGCATAAGTCATGTCAAGCTCCTTCTTACACAGCAAATAATAAAATCCAAAATGCGCCCAAACATTTGCCTTCAGCACAGACGGTGCTGGCTGAATTAGCTCTTCATCCGCCGTGCTAAGCTACAGCTCACGAATGTTTGAAGCACACTGGACCCTCCCCTCGCGGGGACGCATGTAGTACAGAGGCCATTGCCTGACAAACAGTACATGCAGCGAGTAAGCAAGAAAATGTTTAAAAAATGACTTTTTAAAATCGATTCTTGGACATTTTGGATCGATTCAGAATCATAATAAATAATCATGATTCGGGCGTAAATCGATTTTTTTTTTCCCTGGCACCCCTAATATATATATATATATATATATATATATATATATATATATATATATATATATATATATATATATATATATATATATATATATATATGTACATGGGAATTAAATGTTTGCCATATAAAATTCTATAATTCCCATCCAAATTCCTAACATTATACAATCATTATTCTATTGGACAAGTTGGAAACGAATTCGAGCTAAACGTAACTTCTCTTGAAGCATTTCAGTCAAAACGCTTACATTTGGAGGGGCAAGGACAACATTTGTACACAGATCACAACACTAAAATCAAGGCAGCTCTTTTACATCCAATGTAAGACACACACAAAAAAAACCCTGGCTGTGTGTCCCATGTAGCTCAGCTGCACAAGCTGGCTGATTAAAATTGGGGCTGATTTCTGCACCTTTCTTCTTGTTTAACAAATTCAACTTCATACACTATCAGTGTGATTCTATCGCTACAATAGCTGTGCCCGATCGGTAGAAGTGCACGTGACAATGCATGCTTATATCCACTTTGTGTAAATGAAGCTGGTCAGGCCACTCTGGTCCACTGCTCCTTTTGGATTTGCTCTGTTATTGCAGGCTGCTCACACTGAGAGGTTCCTGTAGGCTAATTCATCCTCTGAACACACTATATTAGTTTCTTATTATTCTGACCGACTTTAATTTCAAAGTTGGTCCGTGTTTTCCTGAGGGAGTACCACAGCATTGTATTATGAATCACTCTGGAAAAGTAATTTCAGAGACCTACAATGAAAAAGTAAACTTTTTCAAACCTTCGTTATCGTCAAACATTGTCAGTAATCAACCCTCCGGTTGCTTGAATCACCTTTGACACTCCTGAACTCCTGTTTTCCATCCATAAGGATCATCCGAGCACCTGTGCTAGAGGTCTCTGTGAATTCAAACCTCATTTTCCCAAAGCTTAAAATTGTTCAATGCACTTATTAGTACTTTCTTTGTGTTTGTGATTACTTGTAACACATAACGAGCAGATATTGAGGGGATATTATTATATAGTTGTTGACTGACATACACCTTGGTTAAATCTTTCAAATTCAGTTTTCTTCTACACATTTTCTGGCAACAATATGTGTAAGTCAGTTATAATATAATATATTATATATATATATATATATATATATATATATATATATATATATATATATATATATATATATATATATATATATATATATATATATATATATAAAATATAGGGCCGAGTAGGAAAGAATTCTATGAGGACCTTTTTGTAATTGTGTTGTTTATTCTTCTTCTTCTTCTTCACACTTTTCAAATCCAAATTTCTGCCCTTTCCCATGCTCAAAAACTCACCAAACTTTGCAAAGTCGTCCGGCCGGATCTGAAATTCGATATTTTGGAGTTTGCGCACATGCTAACAGCAAAATAGCGCCCCCTACAAATTTTCAAAAAACCCTCCCAATTGGGTTTTTTTTTCATAGCCTCACGAAATTTGGTACACATATTTACCATACTGGGACGCACAAAAAAGTCTCAACGTTGTGGTGAAATGTCGAAAGGAAGTCAGCCATTTTGATTTTAATTTGTTTCGATTTTGAGGTAATTTTACCATTTTTGGCCATTTCCACTACTTAGATTTGAACAAACTTGTCCTAGAGATTTCATCCAATCGCCTTCACATTTAATATGTCACATAGTTAACCACATCAACTTCATTCCACTTCTCATACATGAGAAAAAGTTGGTGAACGTAGGTGATAATCGCCATGAAGCTATGAGTAACGGCGTCTGTGTGGCGGCGTGCTGAATATCAACCCTTCACCATGAAATTACGTTCTTCCTTTTGAAGGCTTTAATTTTGTCATATCATCATAAAAATTGATACACAGGTCAAGAATGACAACCTCTTACAGGTCATAAGGGCATTGCTCTTGGGTGGGGCAAAATGCTTCTATAGCGCCCCCTTGCCAATTTCAAAAACCCCTCCTCATAGGGTTTTTTGTAATAGGGAGATGAAAATGGGAACACATGTATAACTTGCATAGACATACAGAAAAGTCTCTTCCACCATTGGTCTACTCCAAACAGGAAGTCGGCCATTTTGAACTTTCTTGTCATCTTTTCCGTGATTTCCACACATTGTATTTGAATGAACTCCTCCTAGGGATTTTGTCCAATACACTTCAAATTTCTTTCAGACCATCCACAGATGATACTGATCAAAAGCTTTTTCTATGTCAAGGGTGTGGCCGCTGTAGTGCCGCCATTTTGACCCTACGCCATGGAACATGAAGTCATGAAAATTCTTTTGTCTGATCAACTTGAAACTTGACATGAACACACCTGCCTCCCTCTGTTTGAGCTCTGAGTGCCCCCTAGTGGATGAACCATCAACTTCTCATAACTCCTTCATGCATTGTCTGATTTGCTTGAAACTTGAAGTGTTTGAGTTCTGCCCACCGTACGCACCTGCCCACATCTGGTCACAAGGGGTCTCACTGGCCCAGGGAGGCCGTGGCGTGGACACAAGGGCCCGTATATGACTGCTTGCAGTCCTAGACTTTCCATTATTATTCATTATGTCAGATTTTCAGGGAGTGAACACTTTGCATATGCCAAGAAGATTAAGATTTACATTACAGAAGATGCCAAAATTCTTTTTAAAAATTTCTGATTAACTAATTGACATAATTCAGTTATTTGTAGAACCTTTGGCTGACATCTAAAGACATACAGTAGTGTTCAGAATAATAGTAGTGCTATGTGACTAAAAAGATTAATCCAGGTTTTGAGTATAGTTCTTATTGTTACATGGGAAACAAATTACCAGTAGATTCAGTAGATTCTCACAAATCCAACAAGACCAAGCATTCATGATATGCACACTCTTAAGGCTATGAAATTGGGCTATTAGTAAAAAAAAAAAGTAGAAAAAGGGGTGTTCACAATAATAGTAGTGTGGCATTCAGTCAGTGAGTTTGTCAGTTTTGTGGAACAAACAGGTGTGAATCAGGTGTCCCCTATTTAAGGATGAAGCCAGCACCTGTTGAACATGCTTTTCTCTTTGAAAGCCTGAGGAAAATGGGACGTTCAAGACATTGTTCAGAAGAACAGCGTAGTTTGATTAAAAAGTTGATTGGAGAGGGGAAAACGTATACGCAGGTGCAAAAAATTATAGGCTGTTCATCTACAATGATCTCCAATGCTTTAAAATGGACAAAAAAAACAGAGATGTGTGGAAGAAAACGGAAAACAACCATCAAAATGGATAGAAGAATAAACAGAATGGCAAAGGCTCACCCATTGATCAGCTCCAGGATGATCAAAGACAATCTGGAGTTACCTGTAAGTGCTGTGACAGTTAGAAGACGCCTGTTTGAAGCTAATTTATTTGCAAGAATCCCCTGCAAAGTCCCTCTGTTAAATAAGACATGTGCAGAAGAGGTTACAATTTGCCAAAGAACACATCAACTGGCCGACAGTTTGTGAGACGACCCCCAAACTCTGAATTCAAGCCACAGTTCACAGTGAAGACAGTGAAGCATGGTGGTGCAAGCATCATGATATGGGCATGTTTCTCCTGCTATGGTGTTGCTCCTATATATCGCATACCAGGTATCATAGATCAGTGTGGATATGTCAAAATACTTGAAGAGGTCATGTTGCCTTATGCTGAAGAGGACATGCCCTTGAAATGGGTGTTTCAACAAGACAATGACCCCAAGCACACTACTAAATGAGCAAAATCTTGGTTCCAAACCAGCAAAATTAATGCCTCACAGATGTGAAGAAATCATGAAAAACTGTGGTTATACAACTAAATACTAGTTTAGTGATTCACAGGATTGCTAACAAATCAGTTTGAACATAATAGTTTTGAGTTTGTAGCAGCAGATGCTACTATTATTGTGAACGCCCCCTTTTCTACTTTTTTTTTTTTTTGCTAATAGCCCAATTTCATAGCCTTAAGAGTGTGCATATCATGAATGCTTGGTCTTGTTGGATTTGTGAGAATCTACTGAATCTACTGGTACCTTGTTTCCCATGTAACAATAAGAAATATATTCAAAACCTGGATTAATCTTTTTAGTCACATAGCACTACTATTATTCTGAAAACTACTGTACCTGCAAAGCAGGCAAAAAAAGGTACGAAAACTAAGGCTTGTGGATCTTAGTCAGGTTCCTCCTTAGGAAAGCTGCAACCACCACAGTATAGAACAGTTTTGGGTCCTGTAGGTCAACTACCGAGGCAGACATCCAGTCCATCCCCACCTCTCACACGTAACCCTCTAATACCCGAACACAGCGTAGTGAAACTTGAGTGGTCCCTTGGCCTTTTCCAGCCACATGGGGTCATCAACACTTTGGCATCATGCTCATGCACAGAGAAGTGCATCACACAGCTAAAAAGTCCTAGCTGATGATGTTCACTCACAAGGCAAATGATACTCCTCATCTTAGTCTCCTTGTTGGGCTTCCAGATCATGGAGTTTGCACAAAGCTAAGGTCTTCTTCTTTCAGCTGCTTCCATTAGGGGGTGCCACAGCAGGCCAACTGTTTCCATCTCACCCTGTTCTCTGTAACTTCCTCTGTCACACCAACCACCTGCATGTCCTCCTGCAGCACATCCATACACCTCCTCTTTGGCGTCTCTCTTCACTTCCTGTCTGGTGGTTCCATCCTCAGCATCCTTCTCCCTATATACCCTGGGTCCCTCCTCTGCACATGTCCAAACCATCTCAATCTTGCCTCTCTGACTTCATCTCCAAACCATCCAACCTGAGCTGTCCCTTTAGTATGTCTGTCCTAGTCACTCCCAAAGAGAATCACATCTTCAGCTCTGTAATATAATGTATAACTAACTGTACATAAATATATTAATTTATTACTTTCCAAATTTTGTTTTCAGTTCTAAGTTTGCAGTTCATCACAGTGTAATTGTGTACATATATGAGACCAACTCAGACTCTTATCTCAAATTATTGTTGCGTATGTTGTGCATCGCACTCTGTAAACCTTGATTCCATTCTCTCAAGAAGGATTCAGCAAATTTGCTCATGAAATGATCTGTTCATGTGAATATGTGTCTTGCTGTAGTATTGACAGCAATCATGATTTTGTTTGGTATAATTTCTAACTCTGTAAAAATCACCAGGGGCCGGAGTTGTAAATCCCATCTTGCATTTAAATTACTTCAATCACTTCATTACAAATAATATTTCCTGTGAGGATTGCTCAACTTCTGAAAAGCTTGGAGTTTCTAACGAGAAAAAGTTGTTGATGGATTTTGTTGTGTTCCGTTTTTACGTTTCTCACCAGGTAATTTATTATTTTTCATTCATCTGCAGCAGCTATGTATTCCCAAAACCACTGACTGAACTCAAAATGGGGATTTGTCATCATTTAAGACTTCCATACTTCATTTCCATTGTAACTTAAATGGTGGCTATTTTACATGAATGATTTCAGAGTGAAGGAAAATAAGATAAAGTTGACCTTTGCTGCCACATGCATTTCTTTCCCAAACATTAAGACCATTCTGTGCATCAGAAGCAGATGAACTGGAATGTGGAAAAGAATGAACGGAGCTTGTTTTAAAATGATTTCTTGAGTGATTTTTTTCCAGTCTGGTAACTTTATTTTCATTTTCCTCGATCCTGTAAATTGCATTATCAGTGTGCAGCCATTATTTCATTCTTATGTTAAGAGGAAAAACGTATTTGCTGGAGATTCTGCCCCATTTGTAATCAGTCAAGTCGAACAGTGAACATTTCTTTTCGGTGATGAGCAAAAGGTTTAAGCAGCTGAGTTCTTTAGGGCAAATGTGTGGCTTTTTAAAAATGTGTTTTCTTCATATGTCTAAAAAAAAAAAACAAAAAAAAAACTTTGAATTTACAAGTGTTCAATTAAAACATAAAATAACATTTTAAAAAGAAATATATCTATTTTATGAAAAGATGAAATGAATAACTCATATTCTTGAAAGAAAATTAGGTAAACATTAAAAACACTTCAGTTTTCAAGGTAAAGCACAGTCGCTGCTGGTATTTATCTTTTCAAGTTGTAATTCTTGCCGATCTATCATAATTTAGATTGAGGAGCTTTTCATTAGTTTTGAAACATTTTAAATTTATGAATATTGTTTCAATACATCAGGTCGGGGAGCATGTACCAGTGCTGTGGTTTTTTCTGCATTCACCACATTACAAAAAAAGATCCTGGATGGGAACCACTCGTGCACACAGGTGGTCTATCCCCAACTCTCGATAATAAACATCTATCTGCGATGGCCCTGTGAAATGTGGACATTTCCTTGCCCTTCTAATGCCCGAGGAGGAATCAACATTGAAACACCTGAAACCCATGAAACACATTACATGGCCACAATATCATTGTGGCCATGTAGAGCTGACCTTTCTTCACAATCCAAGTGATGCTTCGTATCAGAGTATCCATAAATGTCCTATCTCACAAGGCTGCAACTGTCAGATTAGTTTGAGGTGTGATTTTAGCAACCAAACACATGAATGAGCGACAAATCTGCAGTTGGTATGTCACTGAACTGGCACAAACAGCATGTCAGCACATGTCGTCTGAATATCAGCTGTATTTTGCATGGATTCATGAAGATGTCCACATGCATATCCTGTGCGTGCCGCTCAAATGCCGCATGGCACTCTACTGAATGTTGCGGGCAGCCTTGGTAGATGCAAGGTTCTGCTGATTTGTGCTCAAATGCCGTGGGGCACTCTCACAGATGTCTAACGCCACTCACAGCTGAAATGACGTGTTTGCGCACAGTCAAGTGTTCTGCTTTTATGTGAAAAAGCTGTGGAAATTCCCCTGACTGTATCCAGTATGGAACAGCCCTGTAAAGTAAAATAAAATTAATAATAAACTAATAGTGAAGAGATATCATAAATAAAAGCCTGGGGTAGTGACATGGAGGGAAAAAATTCAACAGGAAAAAACTGCACAGGGCACTCACCCACTTGTAGAATGATTTCTTGCAGGATGAAATAATGTCAAATGGTCCACGACATCAAAGAGCTTCTGGCTGGCACCATCACACACGGATCACTAGCTGCAGGATGAAATATGTGAGGTCCAGCGATGAAGAGCTCTTGGCTGGTACAGTCATGCATGAATCTCACGTGACATCCTTCTATGGACAGATATCTTTCTTGATTCTTTGCAATGACCAGAATTCCTCCACTGCTGTGCTGAAGCCCATCTCTGTGTGCATGGGCTGACTATGCATGCACGCATCTTACAGCTGGTATCATGAGCTCTTTTTCCTCCCATTGTGGTCCTGATTTAAAATAAAGATAATCCCAGGACAGGCTGGACAGGTGTGCCCAGCGGGCTGACCATGTACCACGGCTGCTGGACTCAAATTGGTCACTTCCAGAGGAGCTGTCTCTCAGATCATCTCTGCTATTTTAGAATGCTCCAAGGGCAACTTGTGTGTGTGACTCTCACGGGGAATGTCAGATGAGTTAGTGGGTGGGAGAGTTAGTCCATTCCAAGCAGTTTATAAAGGCAATAACTCAAAAAGAGTAACTGCTATGATCTTGTAACTCACCACATTAAAAGAACACATAAGGTAAACGGAGTGATTAGCTGGTGGTTGACTTTGTATGTACCAGATCAATTAGAAAGGCAACTTGGTTTTGCCTATGTAATATCCCATAGATGGGTCTGCTACCTGCTGTATGGATTGCAGAAAATTAGAAACAGCTTTTCGCCTTCGTGTATGTGTTTTACGGGTAACCTCAGGGAGAAATATGATGCCCGCTACATGGGCAAATATGAGAAGAAATATACAACAGAATGGGAAAGTAAAATTAGAATTAAAGAATGGATAGAATGTGGGGCTGGGGCTGATATAAAATAGATCAGGAAATGATGCTCTGATGACTTGATCTCAGGACAGTCATCAACATTAAACTCACGTTACTTATATTCAACAATTTACCACATAGATTTACTGCATCTTCATACGTTGTTAATCATTAGTTGTTCTTGGAGAAAACAACATTGATAATGTTTTGATGCAGTGCTGGGAAAATAATTTCAATGACAGATGAATAATAATCTTTTCATGGGTGATTTATTGCTTAGTTTCACAGCTTCTTTTCCCTCACCATCTATGTTAGTGCTGCTTTCTGTCTATCAGATACTATCTGCTGCCGAGTATTGTTATGAATTGTATAGTGCATTAAATGTCAGCCACTACCGTGTGTGAACCCACAAGGGTTTTCTTCAGCACAGCACTTTTTATTGACAGAAAGGTCATTAAGGATGAAGAGTCACCATGGTTACGGAGGGGGGCAGAAAGTGGAACCTCAATTTTATTTTATGGCTTATATATCCACCCCAGGCTCTGGAAAGAATGGATGTACCTTCACGAACCTGATAAAAGCTAAAGAATAAAAGTGACAGCACGGCACGATGCTGTGGTGGTGCGTTTTTTTTTTTGTTTTTTTTTTTGCTAAGTGCTCAATGTGGGTCCAAATGAGAATTAATACGATTCAATAAAAATTCTGTAGAATGCACAGCAGTGGCTCAACATTATCTGGGAAAACACCTGCAAAGTGCCATGCTTTTAAAATCACTGACGCAGATTGAAGCTTGACAAGCAGAGAGAACAGCAGGAACCAGTGGCTTTGAAAGCCCCATTTATCTGCTCAAATATGTACTACATAAAAACAAAGGTGAAGAAGCGCTATGAGGTTTTTCAGGCTGGGCCTTCTTTTGAGGGGTTTTATGGTTCCACTTTTCACTCCAGACATAAATGGTTTTAATCACCTCAACAGTAACACCATCCAGCATTAGGGGTCTCCATTTGGTTCAAAATGCTGCTGCCAGACTTTTGACACAAAACAGAAAGTTTGACCACATTACACCTGTTTTGGAGTCTCTTCGCTGGCTTCCTGTCCCCGTGAGATCAGATTTTAAGGTTCTGCTACTAGCCTATAAAATTGTTCACAGACTGGCACCTCCCTACCTAGCTGACCTAATTAAACCTTACATACTGGCCCGGGCTTTGTGTTCTCAGGATGCAGGACTACTTTGTATCCCTAGGGTGAATAAGAAGTCTGCAGGTCATAGAGCGTTCTCTTATTGTGCACCTGTTCTGTGGAATGATCTTCCCGTGTCAATAAAACAGTCAGATTCTGTGGAGAATTTCAAGTCCAGACTTAAGATGCACTTATTTTCCCTTTCGTATGGCTAGCATACTGGCATAGTATGTTACTATGCTCTTTACCCTTTTAAATTCATTTTATTAGGAAACGGACCAGGCCGCAGCCTCAACTTTATCTAAATTCTGGGTCTTTTAGTGAAGTTTAGGCCAAGTGGATCACCTTAGTATTTCTTTTGTTCTGCTTGTTGCTTAATGCTGACAAATTATACTGTATTTGTTGTCTTTCTGATGCCTGATTGTTTTTTTTCTTCTCTCTTTGAGGTGCGGCGCCATCCAGAAATGGGTGTGGTGTCTGTTTCTGAAACCCTCCTGTCCTGTGCACGGCAACATTTCCTGTAGATTAATTTTGTGAATTGTTTTGTAATTTGTGTCTGTAGCATGGCCCAAGCAGAGGGTCGCCCCTTTGAGTCTGGCCTGCTTGAGGTTTATTCCTCAGAGGGAGTTTTCCTTACCACTGTCAACTGTGTAATTGCTCTGAGGGTTGGTAAGGTTAGACTTTGTGTGAAGCACCTTGAGGCAATTCTGCTGTGATTTGGCGCTATATACATGAAATAAATTAAATTAACCATAGGCTAAACAGCTATACAATCTAATGATATGGGGCAAGCTAAAACCCTCAGTTACCTGCTTGTTGCTTCCACAGGATTGGCTAAAACATTGTGAGGCATGGGGAGGATTCCTATAGATGTAGATGTGTGGATATTTACCTCAGAAAATGTAAAGAAACTTTTTAAAATTACTGTTATAAAGTGGATGTCTTACCTTAGCCTACTCTTCTTATTGGTGACACGGATGTGAAAGTGGACTGTTGATAAGGGGCTTGCCCTTAGGTGACACCTAAATCTGAATTGTTGGAGTTGAAGCTTAAATGTACCATGAGGGCCTAATATGTCTGTTTTTGTTGTGTGTTGGGGGGGGGGGTGTGGCTGGACATTTTGGTGTTCTTTTCTTTTCTTTGCTCTCCAGGTGGTATGCAAACTGATTTATTGTCTGTGGAGAAGGTGCTGGCAGAAGAGTCCTTCACCCTCATCAACATGATGTGCAGCACCTGTGGATGGTGCTCACGTGCAACCTTAAAGACTTTCAGCTGAAGCAGATAATGAGATGGCGTTCTGCATTTAAGTCATGTGTGATTCAAGCAGAATTGCCGCGAACTCGACCTTGTGATGTTCGTTTGTGAGACGCTGAGGACCGCGCCTGGGTTTGACACATCGTGCCTGTGAGGGAGGAAGGGTGAGGGACACATGCTGTCAGCACACATCAGAGGTGATTGATTATCTGAATAATTGTTAACAGTAACTTGGTATTTTGTTACGCAGTATATTTGAACTTTGATGAGAGTTGTGCAGCTCGCTTCTCACTGCCGTGGCATGCGGACTGATGATCCTCCACCTGTTGTGAGAAGCTGCTCATTTACATAAAGCTTGAATTCGGACCTGAATGTGTTGCTGATAGTGTGTGCCTTTTGAAGGATATTAGTTGTAGCTGCTGACTTACCTCACCTTTTCTATCCTTCGCAGAGTCGGTTTGTCGTGTCCACCTGGGGGGTGTTTGGCGGTGAACGTGGGTCCAGAAGCGCCGGGCTTCGATCCTTTTGGGCGCTGGAGAGTGTGCCGTCCTTCACTCCGCCAGACCGACGCAGTTTTTGTTTGTACACTTTGTTATGCACCAAAGGGGGAAAATAAATTGTTTTGTTATTGGAACCGCTTTCTGGTTGTTTTAGCGCTGGGTTCCGTCAGACGCAGGTCCGCTCCTCAACCTGCGTCGACACATAACAGTTTTCGCTTAATTTCCCCCTTTTGTTTGGGGTCTCCACAGTGGAGTCAATATGGAACGGCATTTTGATTAGTCACAAGTTCTACGGCGAATGTCCTCTTTAACACAACTCCAGGTGTACATCAAGAATGGGGCATAGGTGGTCTTGAACTGATAACCTTCTCTTTGGGAAGCAAGTGCACAAGCCTTTTGCACCACCATGCTGCCTTAATATTGTCACTCAGTATGGACAGATGGACTTCCCATTTATGACCCCCCCCACTTAATGAATCAATTATTAGAGCCACCCAAACTTGAACTCCTGGAGTTCGGCCACCAGACATCCAGTGTCACCAAAGTCCATGAAAGTAATACCTACAAAGACATGCTCAGACACATTGATTTCAGTGATTATTCAAGGTCAGAACACACTACAGTTCTTAAACAAGAGGTTACTGTTAATTTGCTCATCTGATTGTGTTATTTACAGCACGTGTACTGTACATTTCATGGGGTGGGACTTCTTTGAATAGTATATACTGTATGTTGTCAAGCCCTTTCGCATAACCATTTCTGTGCTTTGTGAGTCCACTCACCACCACCTGTTTTTTTTTTTTTTTTTTTTAAGTCTAGCAGATTTTTTTGCTTTCATTTTCATATCACCTTGTGGAAAAAAAATTCTGCCAGTGACTGCTGCTATTTATGCTGCTATATAGAATTTAAAATTCTTCTTCTTACTTATAAGGTTTTGAATAATAAAGTCCCATCTTATCTTAGGGAAATCATAGTACCATATCACCCCAATAGAGCACTTCGCTCTCAGACTGCAGGCTTACTTGTAGTTCCTAGGGTTTGTAAGCGTAGAATGGGAGGCAGAGCCTTCAGCTTTCAGGCTCCTTTCCTGTGGAACCAGCTCCCAGTTCGGATCAGGGAGACAGACACCCTCTCTACTTTTAAGATTAAGCTTAAAACTTTCCTTTTTGAAAAAGCTTATAGTTAGGGCTGGATCAGGTGACCCTGAACCATCCCTTAGAGTGTTTCTTTTTATTCACCTCTTTTTGATCTGTATGCACCACTCTGCTTTTAATCATTAGTGATTGATCTCTGCTGTCTTCCACAGCATGTCTTTTTCCTGATTCTCTCCCCTCAGCCCCAGCCAGTCCCAGCAGAAGACTGCCCCTCCCTAAGCCTGGTTCTGCTGGAGGTTTCTCCCTGTTAAAAGGGAGTTTTTCCTTCCCACTGCTGCCAAGTGCTTGCTCATAGGGGGTCGTTTTGACCGTTGGGGTTTTTCTGTAATTATTGTATGGCTTTTGCCTCACAATATAAAGCGCCTTGGGGCAACTGTTTGTTGTGATTTGGCGCTATATAAATAAAATTGATTTGATTTGATTTATTTAATTTAACTCCATGGAAACTGTTCTACTCAAAAATGACATGCTTGTTTAAAATAATACAGTATTCACTGTGTTTTAACCCCCCCCCCCCCCCCCCCAAAAAAAAAAATGTCTTCAAAGATATATTTCTGGATACACATGCCATCAGATAATTATTTTGGGATTTTGGCTTTGAGAGTAGCACCTCAGTATGAGCAAGATTCTAATTATTTTGGGATTTTAATTGCTTATTTGCAAAATTAGCATACACTCCATCATCCATTGCCAGATATGTCAGGTCTGGCAGCATGTACTGGTGCTGCATGTTGCCAAAGCCACCACCCTGCAGAACTACTGTACCTTGGGTCTTGGATGACAACTGCCCAGGCCGACAAGCAGTACACCCCCATCCCACCTCCAAAAAAATAGCCATTTGTGTGTCACAGCCAAGTACTATATGGACATCCTCTTAGCCTTTTCCACTTGCTGGGGTCCACAGCACCGTGGCATCTGTCCACTGGATGTTGCTCAGAGAAGTATCCACGTGGCCATAATGTTGTTGCAGCTGATGTTCCACCACAGTGCAAGTTGGTTTGTCTCATGTCAATCACCATTTGTTTGACACAGTTATTCCAGCAATACCTAAGGATCATTATGTCACTGGTTAAAATCCACATTTTACAACTATATCTCTGCAGCCTGATTTATTAAGAACATATGTGTGTGGGCATTCTAAAATGTTGCACATTAAATGCTGGTAAATGTTGTGCAGGTGATTTACTAAGAATAAGTGTACAAATGACAGAAGGTGGTAACACAATGTAGACAGAAGTACAGTATGCAATTTAAGATTTTGCTTTTGTTTAATGACCATAAGCACATACTGAAATTCAATCACCCTCTTGCAGGTATAAGCAAAATAAGGGAAATGCATACATTTAAAGTTAAACTGTTATTTACTGAACATTTGCCAAATAGAAAAAATAAAATGGTTTGTCTGCTAATTCACTTTTCATGGCACAGGTACTGACTCTGGTGTTAATATATTTTCTTCACATTCACAAAACTGGAGAGGTCATGACATAAGAGAATCTATACAGTAATGTTCAGAATAATAGTAGTGCTATGTGACTAAAAGGATTAATCCAGGTTTTGAGTATATTTCTTATTGTTACATGGGAAACAAGGTAGCAGTAGATTCAGTAGATTCTCACAAATCCAACAAGACCAAACATTCATGATATGCACACTCTTAAGGCTATGAAATTAGGCTATTAGTAAAAAAAAAAAACTAGAAAAGGGGGTGTTCACAATAGTAGTGTGGCATTCAGTCAGTGAGTTTGTCAATTTTGTTGAACAAACAGGTGTGAATCAGGTGTCCCCCATGTAAGGATGAAGCCAGCACCTGTTGAACATGCTTTCCTCTTTGAAAGCCTGAGGAAAATGGGACATTCAAGACATTGTTCAGAAGAACAGTATAGTTTGATTAAAAAGTTGATTGGAGAGGGGAAAACTTATACGCAGGTGCAAAAAATTATAGGCTGTTCATCTACAATGATCTCCAGTGCTGTAAAATGGACAAAAAAAAAAAAAAAAAAGACGCATGGAAGAAAATGGAAAACAACCATCAAAATGGATAGAAGAATAACCAGAATGGCAAAGGCTCACCCATTGATCAGCTCCAGGATGATCAAAGACAGTCTGGAGTTACCTGTAAGTGCTGTGACAGTTAGAAGACGCCTGTGTGAAGCTAATTTATTTGCAAGAATTCCCCACAAAGTCCCTCTGTTAAATAAGACATGTGCAGAAGAGGTTACAATTTGCCAAAGAACACATCAACTGGCCTAAAGAGACATAGAGGAATATTTTGTGGACTGATGAGAGTAAAATTGTTCTTTTTGGGTCCAGACAGTTTGTGATACGACCCACAAACTCTGAATTCAAGCCACAGTTCACAGTGAAGACAGTGAAGCATGGTGGTGCAAGCATCATGATATGGGCATGTTTCTCCTACTATGGTGTTGGGCCTATATATCGCATACCAGGTGTCATGGATCAGTTTGGATATGTCAAAATACTTGAAGAGGTCATGTTGCCTTATGCTGAAGAGGACATGCCCTTGAAATGGGTGTTTCAACAAGACAATGACCCCAAGCACACTAGTAAACAAGCAAAATCTTGGTTCCAAACCAACAAAATTAATGCCTCACAGATGTGAAGAAATCATGAAAAACTGTGGTTATACAACTAAATACTAGTTTAGTGATTCACAGGATTGCTAAAAAAGCAGTTTGAACATAATAGTTTTGAGTTTGTAGTGTCAACAGCAGATGCTACTATTATTGTGAACACCCCCTTTTCTAGGTTTTTTTTTACTAATAGCCCAATTTCATAGCCTTAAGAGTGAGCATATCATGAATGCTTGGTCTTGTTGGATTTGTGAGAATCTACTGAATCTACTGGTGCCTTGTTTCCCATATAGCAACAAGAAATATACTCAAAACCTGGATTAATCTTTTTAGTCACATAGCACTACTATTATTCTGAACACTACTGTATACTACTTATTCACACCATCATTTTGGCTTTTAGATTTTTAATTAATTTATATATCAAACTGTAGAGATTGACTTTCACTGTGAGTTTAAAGAGCATGATTTTGGAAATTCTAATATACAAGGCCTAAATTTTTTTTTTTTTTTTTTTTTTTTTTGATGTCCTAATAAAAATCTAACACATAAAGGGTCAAGGGGGCAAACGCTTTTTCACAGCACTGTATATAATTTGTGTGTATTTTATTTGTAGGTGGAACTGTCCACAGAATGGGTGCTGACTGCTGTTTCAGCCCCCATGCATGGCACTGCAGCCAACGAAAAAGAAAATCCTCTGACAGACATGTAAAGGGTGAATTGAAAAGACATGATAAACAATTTTCTGTAGGCCGTGAATGTGTAGTTTCCTTTTGTTGTAATAGGCCACTGTAAATCAATGTTTAATCATGGTGTTTTCTATATTAAAGAAGATTATTGAATGAAAACAAAGAAATGCATAAACCAAACAACTCACAGGAAATAACTTTGAATCACATTGATGTATGTCTGCAATTCTGTAACAGTTAGCATGCTGTTGTCAAACGAGCAAAACAGAGATCATATCAATAGTCTCTTAAAATGATTTTGGGCTTAATAATTACATGTACTTAACTAACCTCTGTGCATATTCTTCCCCTACTATTTTGTGCACTTGAGTTCATACACCCCAGATTGCATCTTCATTATATCAGACATTTTAAATAGACAATAAGCGCAGTTTTGCTGTTTTGAAAGATTCAGTCCTCAGTGTGCACGGTTAGTAGGTCATGTTGCTACTCGTTTGTGGATGATATGAAGTTTGCACACATTTTTATTCATGCAAACCTTCAGTAAATCAGGCCTTAAGACTGCAAGCACTAGCACTGTGAAGGCTTGGACCCTCATTTTCCTGTAATGCTGCGTTTATACATAATGACAAGTCAGAAATGCCACGAAGTATACATTCTTGGCCACTGATCACGAATGTGATGATTCGAGCAGAGGCGTCAGGTGTCCTCAGGAACTGCTGCAACCTGTTGCCACATGTTACGATTAATGGCACATATCGCTGGCGAATTATCACAAACCATTACGCACTGTCAATAATAATGTTCTGTGCTGTTGCGTGCTGTTGCGTGTAACAGCGTATTGTTGTTGAATCAGGCGAATTGTCTCCACACACCCCCCATATTCATGCTGTAGTCAGCTGCTGAACAGTTCATATTGCTGCAGATTGCTCCTCAAAATCCAGATGAATCCACAGCAGAAGAATAACTTTGTGATTGCATGCTTAGCTGGGCTCTATGGCATGGAGTTCTACATAAAGGAGGAGGAGGAGATGCAGAGAGCCAGATGCCTGGCTGCATGTGGCTCTCCTCTAGCTCAGACTCATTCTACCGAACATCAAGCACAATAGCACGTGGAGCACTTGCACGCGCTGAGGAGCATTGGAACGAGACTTAGCCGACTTGGCATCACTGTCCTTCTTTGGCAAACTGCAGCAATGAAACTGAATGCAGTGCAGCAGGGTTTAATTGTGCGCACATGAGAGAAGTGAGTCATAGTGGCACCGCATCACAATTTGTGTTAAAACCTGACAGTTTTTATGACGATTTGTAACAATGCATGACGGTTTGGGCTTCAAGAACCATAACAGGAACTACTACAAATGCTGTCATGATATATTAAGGATCACCACTAATCAAGACGTATTAACACGCTTATTTACGAACTCTACGACATGAGGCAAAATGAGGGTGGTGTGTGACATTTGTGGAAGATTTTTTGACAGCTTAAAACATGCTCCACGAATATCACACACCGACACGCACTGTTAAGAAACCTATTCAGATGTGTTAAGTCACTCTAGGGCCTCCTCACACATAACATGATTGAGGCAGAATGGCGCACAAAGGAGTCATCAAATGCCGCTTGTGAAAAATTGGAGCTGCCTGAAATGCCTCGTACAGCTGTCACCACAACATTTGCGCACACAAGTTGCCGAAAGACAGCAAGTGCTATATGAGTACCCATTCTAGCCCCTCTCGGCCAAATTCCAGGTGTCACACACAAACATCCAGCACCTCTTGCTGGACACTTAGAAAAGGTGGGGCTATTACGAGAGGAGAGAGCAGCTGACCACATTCGAGCTGTCTGTGAAAATTGTCTAAGTGCAACTCGAGTGTGGCATCACCCAGCAACACATGGGTGTGTCGTTCCCCCCCACAAACACACCATGAATGGGTGATTCTTTAACTACGGGCACTATTGGCCTTGTAAATGTAATTTCCACCACACCATTGCCTTACAATATAAAGCGCCTTGGGGCAACTGTTTGTTGTGATTTGGTGCTATATACATGTGCTCTGATGTCACTGTTTATCTCCATAGAAACTACCCAAACAATCTTTCATACAAACTGTTTAGGGACATTACAGTGTTGTGGTGGAAATTATGGCAATAGTGTGGGACAACTACATTTTGTTTTAAAAAAATCACAACAGTTGTGTGACATTGAATACCCCAATTATGTTTTGATTATTTT
Source organism: Thalassophryne amazonica (assembly GCF_902500255.1). Classification (NCBI taxonomy): domain Eukaryota; kingdom Metazoa; phylum Chordata; class Actinopteri; order Batrachoidiformes; family Batrachoididae; genus Thalassophryne; species Thalassophryne amazonica. Next base: position 18,717,197 of record NC_047118.1, read on the forward strand.
ACTGATATTTATTCAGAGATATTTTAAAACATTAGAAAAAAACATTTCTTTACCATTCATTTTTATCATTGAAGATCAAAAGTCTGGGTGTGGGACAAGCACAAAACGGCAATATTTGCATATAATGATGCTGAAAAAAGGTGAAAAAGTCATCATAGACTACTAGAACAAATTTCTTAACACACTTTCATTGTAAAGATAACTATAAAAGTGTGAAATTTCCCCTTTTTTCTGTTTTTCATACAATATGATCAAAGGACATAAGTGCCCGTAGTCTAAGAATCACCCAAATACAACATTGTCAGCTGTGGCTAAGGGTCCTGGAGTCCGGTTGCTGTCCAGCGCTGTATACTGCAACTCAGCTGGTGAACACACAATGCACATTTGTGGGCAGGCGCTCATGTACTCATGAGGACCAGCCAGTGTCTGAGTGCACAGCATGGTGTGGAATTAATGAGTCAGCTGAGCAGGCTGATGTCACTTCTACCATGTAAATTGTAGTTTACATGACAGACAGAAAGACAGTAGAGAATAAATAAAACAAATAAGGGTGAAGCAGTGAACTCATTCATGTATGATCGCTTTGCTCATACACTTTGCTGTGGACATACGGTGTCTGTCAGCTAATAATAATAATACATACATAAAATAAAAACCACAGATTTCAGGAACAGAGTGAGCCTTTTTTTCTGTGAGCTGACAACGTCCGCAGACAAGGGGGGGGGGGGGGGGACGACTGCATCGCTGCAGCTGTTCAGATATCTGTGCTCGCAAGTCACAGCTGGGGAACACCTGTACTTGCTTGTAGAATATGAAGTCGCATAACTTCACCGTGAAGTGCAGACATCACGTGGAAATAAATGAAAACATATCGCTTTAGCTGACTGTGCACTGCAAGTTGATAATTACAGCGAGACGCCTGTCACTGCAGGATTTCCCCATATTGTAATAATTAAAACACATATCACATTTTCAACGTGGCCATCAGCAGATCACTGCACGTTGGACATGCCATGCTGGCTGATGTGTTCATGACATGGGAGCCGACAATTCATGAGACGAGAGACTGGCTGTCTTCATGAGAGGGGCGCATCAGGTAATTCATGTAAAACATAAAAGGAAGAACAGCAATCCACATCATTTCATTACTTCCTGGTGTACAACTAGGTGGTGTCTAAGTCTTCTCTTTATAACAGTGTAAATTGTGGTGTTTTTTTTTTTTTTTTTTAAGTTTTTTGCTCTGCCACATGTTCGCACTGTGTTCATGTGCGTGAACACAAGTGTGCACAAATGCTATTGTGCACGCCTGTCCAACCATGCATCCCTCCTGACAGCAGGTGGAATGTTTCGCAGTTCCCCTTTTCATTTTTTGTTTGTGGATTTTCTTCCGGCTTCTGTGTCTTTTGCCTAACATCGTGTTATGTGTGAACAAGCATTTAAGAATGTCAGGAATGTCCCACCAATGATGAAAACATGACATTTGTAATGGATCCTGCAGATGTGTAAATGCAGCATAAAGGTATTGCTTCGGGGTCGAAGATAACCAAGGCTCCACTGAGGAAGAAGACAAAAAAAGATTTGACGGATGAACGTTAACGGTGCGTCCGGATGTGGCTGACGAGGCTGATCTGGGCTCGCCCACATGTGGGACACACATGGTTGGGTACTGCAGTGAAGGTGGAGATGGCTTGGGCCTTGCGTGTGGATCACTTTGAGCATCTGCGATCCATCTGGTCTCTGCTGTACGGGCGCCACTGGTGATCTTGCTGCACCATTGTGGATGGTCGAGGGCAAGTACCTCCAGGAAGTGAGCTCAAAGCCCAAATTTTTGAGGGATGCTTTGAGACAGTCTTTGAAGCATTTCTTCTGTCCCCTGATGGAATGCTTGCCCTGGCACAGTTCTCCATAAAGCAGCTGTTTTGGCAGTCGACTGTCTGGCATTCTGATGACATGGCCAGTCCATCTGACTTGTGTCTTCTGCAGGAGGGTGTAGATGCTGGGGAGGCCAGCTCGCTCAAGGACCTCTGTGTCTGGGATTCTGTCCTGCCACTTGATGTGGCGGAGGCGACAGAGGTAGCTCATGTGGAAATGGTTGAGCTGTTTGGCATGCCTGCTGTAGACAAACCAGGTCTCACTGGTGTAGAGAAGAGTAGTTAGAACCACTGCACAGTAGACCTTCAGTTTGGTGGTAAGGCTGAGACCTCTCCATTCCCAAACATTCTCACGGGGCCTCCCGAAGGTGGCGCTGGCCTTAGTAACCCTGTTGTTGATTCGGTCTTGTTGGTGCTGACGGTGAGACTGAAGTTGTCGCATGCTCTCGTGTAGTCCATTACCTACTGCATCTTCTGTTCTGTAACTGCATTGAGCGCACAGTCATCCGCAAACTGTAGGTCTCTGATGACGGTCTCTGTCACCTTGGTGACAGCCCGGAGGTGCCTGAGGTTACACAGCCCACTGTCAGACCTATATCTGAGGTTAATGTCATCCTGGAAGTCTTGGAAAGCGTCAGTCAGCATGGCGGAGAAAACCATGCTGAACAGTGTAGGGGCAAGAACACAGCCCTGTTTTACGCCGTTGGTGACTAGGAAGGCTGCTGACTCGTCTCCATCGTCCAGAACTTTGACCATCATGCCGTCATGAAACTGTCACACGATTGTGATGAACTTGCTGGGGCAGCCAAACTTCTCCATGATTTTCCACAAGCCTTCTCTGCTAACCATATCGAAGGCCTTCGTCAGATCGACGAAGGTCACAAAGAGGTCGCTGTGTTGCTCCTGGCACATCTCCTGAAGTTGGCGCACAGTGAATATCATTTCCACAGTTCCACGTTTGGCACGGAATCCACACTGACTTTCTGAGAGGAGACCCTGCTCAAGGTGTTGTAATAGACGGTTGAGCAGAATGCGAGCCAGAAGTTTCCCTGTGATAGACGGAAGGGAGATGCCTCTATGGTTGTCACACTGCTGGCGGTTGCCTTTTCTCTTGTAGATGTGGACGATACTAGCATCCTTCAACTGTTGGGGGACCACGCCTGCGCTCCACAATGACTGGAAGAGTTTGGTCCATCAGTACATAAGTCCTTTGTGCTGATCTTGTTTGAAGCCACTGAACAGCGAGCACCTACCAGTGAATCTTATTGAGAATGAGTCTTGCAAAATGAAAGCAATAGTCTTTCATACTTTTTCTGTTTTTTTTTTTTTTTTTCTAGCTTTGGGAAAGGAACACGGATTATATGGTAATTAAAATGGTCACAAAAGCACAAAGCCATACTGTTCCCAGCATCTTTTTTAAAACAATGGCTTTGAATGCAGAAGAATAAAATTAAATTAAGTCGTAGAATTTTAATTGATCATTTACAAAATCAGCAGAAACTCCATCCGTCTTTGCAAATTGGTCAAAGGGAAAGAACCAGCTCATAACATAAGTAAGACTAAATTTACTGTTGGCATCTACACTCAACAAAAATATAAATGCAACACTTTTGGTTTTGCTCCCATTTTGTATGCGATGAACTCAAAAGATCTAAAACTTTTTCCACATACACATATCACCATTTCCCTCAAATATTGTTCACAAACCAGTCTAAATCTGTGATAGTGAGCACTTCTTTGCTGAGATAATCCATCCCACCTCACAGGTGTGCCATATCAAGATGCTGATTACACACCATGATTAGTGCACAGGTGTGCCTTAGACTGTCCACAATAAAAGGCCACTCTGAAAGGTGCAGTTTTATCACACAGCACAATGCCACAGATGTCGCAAGATTTGAGGGAGCGTGCAATTGGCATGCTGACAGCAGGAATGTCAACCAGAGCTGTTGCTCATGTATTGAATGTTCATTTATCTACCATAAGCCGTCTCCAAAGGCATTTCAGAGAATTTGGCAGTACATCCAACCAGCCTCACAACCGCAGACCACGTGTAACCACACCAGCCCAGGACCTCCACATCCAGCATGTTCACCTCCAAGATCGTCTGAGACCAGCCACTTGGACAGCTGCTGAAACAATCGGTTTGCATAACCAAAGAATTTCTGCACAAACTGTCAGAAACCGTCTCAGGGAAGCTCATCTGCATGCTCGTCATCCTCATCGGGGTCTCGACCTGACTCCAGTTCGTCGTCATAACCGACTTGAGTGGGCAAATGCTCACATTTGCTGGCGTTTGGCACGTTGGAGAGGTGTTCTCTTCACAGATGAATCCCGGTTCACACTGTCCAGGGCAGATGGCAGACAGTGTGTGTGGTGTCGTGTGGGTGAGCGGTTTTCTGATGTCAATGTTGTGGATCGAGTGGCCCATGGTGATGGATAATGCACGGCCCCATGTTGCAAAGATCTGTACACAATTCTTGGAAGCTGAAAATGTCCCAGTTCTTGCATGGCCGGCATACTCACCGGAAATGTCACCCATTGAGCATGTTTGGGATGCTCTGGACCGGCGTATATGACAGCGTGTACCAGTTCCTGCCAATATCCAGCAACTTTGCACAGCCATTGAAGAGGAGTGGACCAACATTCCACAGGCCACAATTGACAACCTGATCAACTGTATGCGAAGGAGATGTGTTGCACTGCATGAGGCAAATGGTGGTCACACCAGATACTGACTGCTATCCCCCCCCAATAAAACAAAACTGCACCTTTCAGAGTGGCCTTTTATTGTGGACAGTCTAAGGCACACCTGTGCACTAATCATGGTGTCTAATCAGCATCTTGATATGACACACCTGTGAGGTGGGATGGATTATCTCAGCAAAGGAGAAGTGCTCACTATCACAGATTTAGACTGGTTTGTGAACAATATTTGAAACCAAAAGTGTTGCGTTTATATTTTTGTTGAGTGTAATTCAGGAAATTATCTCCAGACATTGATGGGTTTGAGAGACAAAGTGAAATAGGGTAGATTGGGAAAAAGTAGGCAATAACTCTCAAACATTTCTTCATATGCAAAACTACGCCTTTAACTATATTTGCCAAAGCCTACTGCTAGCAAAAGAAAAGATGGCCGAAGACATATAAGATCTGAGTTGATCTCTTAACCTCTTGCTTGAGTTCAGAGGGCAATGACCTTCACCTACTTTTCATAGGTCTTATCAGAGAGGGTTCCAACATCAGCGAGTGCACAAATACCAGGACCTAGACTCTAAAGTGCCAAGTTGATGGGGTTACTAGTGCTACAGTTTAGATCTCTTGTTTGAGTGTTTAATTGATTTACATATACAGGTTATCATTTTGCTGTTGTTTTGTTAGTACTTAATTTCATACGGCTCAGAAGCCACAACAACTAAAAAAAGTTGAGGTTTTCAAACACTTTGGTACATTCGTTGATTTTAAAGTGTACCTACTTGAGAATTTACTATCCTGCTTTCACAACCTTCGTTTTATTGCCACTCTGCTAATAGTGAGTGTACATATGAAATGAGGCAATGGCACACAATATTATAAATTGTAAAGTTTAATATTTATTTCTCATCACAAATAAAAAGAACCATGCTGACTCATCACAGAAAGAAAAAGTAAAAGAAGAACTCAGTCCTTGTATTTTCACCGACCTTGCTGTCGGAGTGTTGTTTCTTTTCAGACTGTATAATAGTACTCCATGAAGATTGAAATTCCTTTAAAAAAATTTCCAGCCTATGCCCATACTGTGAAACCCCCACCACCTCCCACAATCTGAACCCACCTCCACACAGCTCCTTTGTCCCTCACCGAACATTGATCACAGCATTATTTGTGTCGGTAAGTCTGACAACGCTCAGTCCCCAGAAGTCTTAATGACCTGGAACAGTGTGACATTGTAGAGCACCTGGTGTCCATTATTCCAGGTGTACAGGACCCTCTCCCTGGGGTTATAGTCCATCATGGAGATGTGAGAATACTGATTGTGGAAGGGGATGTCTGTGTACTCATAGGTAGATGTGTTGGTGTAATAGGCAAAGTAGATCTTGGCGCCAGCTTGGTGGGAGTTGGTGACATACAGAGTGCCACAGATCATGAAGGACTCTCCTGCGCTGCGCTTGGGGAAGCCTGTATCCCACGTCTGCAAGACCTCCAGACTCTGGGGCTCTAAGCGGCTGATGACGATGTTCCCAGCATTGGGGATGGTGGTGTAAACGGCCCAGAGTCCATTCTCATCTGCCATCAGGTCGATGTCAGAGGAGCCACCCCAGGAGTACGGAAAAGTGTTATTATAGCCGGCCCCACTTAGGCTGCGCTGCACCAGTACACTTCGGGAACGGAAGTGGTACTTGATGATGATGTTGCTCTGGTACTTGTTATAGTACAGTGAGCCGTTGTACACCACGTGGCCAGTGCCTGCCCAGGGTTGAGGCAGCAAGTGCTGCACAAAATTTTGACCTTTCATGAAGTCACTCATAGTGCGGTATTCCAGAACACGCCGTCCTTTGAAGTAGCCATCCATAGACCACACCTGAGATGACAATAATGAACAAAGGTTATAGGCTGCACAAGTGCGGAAAGAAGTGTTTCTTTACAGCCATTAGCAATACACTGAGCGACATAAGCACGTGTGAATGTGGGCAATCTTTTGCTAACTATTGATTTTTCCTACATGTGGGATTGAAGATGTTGCCCATGCCTTGCAGTCCACCACTGCTTGAGTTCACTGCCCTTTCCAGTACACATATACAGAAAATCAATGCATTTAGCAGCTCGATCTATTTCCTCAAGCACTCTCAGTGGATTGGCCCACTGACATGGCCCCTCTCTGGCTGCATTTCCCAATCTCATTTCCTCAATGCTTCCGCCGAGACATGGTTCAGCTCTTAATTGATTTACTTAAACTGCTGTTACCTAAGATATTTATGTTGTCCTTAACAAATCAAGTAGAGCTAGGTGATAATATGGCTTACATTCTTCCTCTTTTCTAGGTATAGAATAAACAGTTTTTTTCAACAAGATATCCTTCTTGAGGTAGAGGTAGGATATAAAAGGAGATGGTGGTCTGAAATATAGAGAGACAGAATACTTTACATTAAGAATTAAGTCATTTGTGCGGAGCCAATTTGAAGCTTTCACACAATGATTGTCTGTCTTGAGCAGGGATGGTGACCAAGTGGTTAATGTGCTTGGTTTCAGTGCGGAAGGTTCCTGGTTCAAACTCCACCCCTCACATTTCTCCGTGTAATGTAGAGCTGTGTCAAGAAGGGTATCCGGTGTAAAACTTTTGCCAGTTCAACATGCAGATCCACCTCGGACCTGCTGTGGCAACCCAGAGTGTAAACAAGGGAGCAGCTGAAGGGACTTAAATATATCTTTGTCTTCTAGTCAGCAATTTTTGTTGACTAAAATATTAAGCTAATTTGGAAGTGCCAAAAAATACAGTTCCTCGAATGACTGAGACTGGCTCCAAAAATGAATCATTCCATAGACCTCCATGTTAAACTGTTCCACTTTACAGGGACATAAACATGTTTACAGAATAGTTCAAAAACTGAGGTTGGTATCTGTAACTAGTTTCCCCCTCCATGATGACTGCACAGAGGTGAATTTTTTTTAAGCATATTTGAGGTGTGGTCAATTTGATTGACGGGTACCATCCAGCAGCTAACAGGCTGCTAACAGCTGCCTGCTAACAGGCTGGAAGCTCCTTTCTAAGCACTTTAATGTAAATGTGATATGATACGATAAGAAATTTGTGCTGCAGTGTTTTTGGTGAGTAGAATTTTAGTATTTTTTAATTTGTATGTTAGCACCAGTTAGCAGCTATCAACTGCTAGGTAACATTAGGAACACTGATAGTTGTTTGTCTTTTCGGCTGCTCCCGGGTTGTTCAGGGTCACCACAGCAGATATACTAGTACATCTCTACATCGGGATTTAGGACACGTTTGACACCAGATGCCCTTTCTGACATGTATGGACTTAAGCTGCGTTCACACTGGGCGCGACGCGAGCGACTGCAGCCACAGGTTGCCATGTAATCCCTATGTAAGGACGCGTTTTGGCGCCAAACCGCGCAGCGCGACGCGATGGATGCGAGTGAAGCTATGCGAGTGAAGCGATTTTGAGTGTTTTGCGCGTTTGTGGCATGATATTGCGTCGCGTCACGTCGCGTTGCCCTCCTCCCCAAGTTCAAAAATCTGAACTTTTTCATCTCGTCGCGCCGCGATGACCAATCAGGGACTGAATATGTAGTGACGTGGAGATGTCTGGAGTTTGACTGAAGATGTGAACATGTCCTGTATCTGGTAGCAGCCTGTGAGCAGGACTTATGTCCGTCGCCTGGCGACCCACGCGGATTTGTAGCATCTGATCGCGCCCGGTGTGAACGCAGCAATTAGAAATGAACCCAGTTTAAGACTTGTTGGCTAGCTAGGTAACTTCAAGATTGGTGAAAGTGCTTGGGCTTCAGGTCACTGGTTTTACTGATATGCCACCTCTTTACCCAGGAGATAGAAGGTGACCAGTTCTGCTAATTATGATGGATGGTGAAGATGGCGACATCCAAAGTCAACCCAATAGATCTTCAGACTGTGGTCAGTCACAGGACCTTTTTTCAGAATATGCTGATCATGACTGGTGAAGGTGTTAATGCAGTGTGGGTGATATGGGTTTGATTAGCCGAGAGTCCAATGTGATGTCCACAAGCTGATTAAACTCAAGCCACATAAAAATGTGCTCTCTTCTGTTGGCAATATTTATGGATTTGGGTGTGATTTAAGGAGCTAAAGTCCTCTTTATTCACACCTTCTGTGTTTATCAGTTTCTATTCTTCCAGCAGCACGGTGGCTTAGTGGTTAGCACCGTTGCCTCACAGCAAGAAGGTCATGGGATCAAGTCCCACCTGTAGCCTTTCTGTGTAGAGTTTGCATGTTCTCCCCATGTTTGCGTGGGTTCTCTGCAGGTGCTCTGGCTTCCTCCCACATCCAAAGACACGCAGGTTAGGTGGATTGGAAACTAAATTGCCCGTAGGCATGTGTGGGGATGTGAATGTTTGTTTTTTTGTCTGTGTGGCCCTTTGACAGACTGGCGTCCTGTCCAGGGTGTATCCCCCCTCATGCCCTATGCCTGCTGGGATACGCTCCAGCCCCTCGTGACCCTTAATTGGAGTAAGCAGTTGAAGATGAGTGAATGAGTTTCCATTCTTCCCTTTCTCACAGCTCCATCCCATCCTAACATACGTCCTGCCATTCCCCTTGTTTTGCTTTCTCGTTGTAGCGTTCCCACATCTGTCCATATAAATCCAAATGTCTTCTCTCATCAGCTGTAGCTATTCCTATATCATCTGTGTCAAGAGCATCTTGATACACTGCTGGTAATTATCTAGGTGATTTAGAAAACCTCATCCCAAACAACTCATTCTTCAGTGATGAAGTGATTAATCAGCAGGAGTAGCATTGACAGGAGGAGACGGGGGAGGAAAAGGGATCCTATCCATCAGTGACTCATCTCTCCATCCCTGTCTCAAGAGCTAACAAGGACTCTGATTCAGGCAAAGGAGTCAATCAATCACTTAGCATCATAGTTTGCTGCAGTCAAGATTGCTGGTTGATTTGTTAAATGGGCGGAGCTATAAAGTAAGTGGCCGTTTGTCAAAGTGGAACAGACAAACTCACTCTGTTGTCCGAGCTGGGGATCATGGTATCTGTCATCCAGGAGCCAAACCTTGACCCCGATGCACGCACCGTAATGGGATTGCTGACACCAGTGAGCTTCCCACAGCCTGGTGATCAAAGAAGAAAAAAAATGGATATTTGGAGATAATACAACCCCTGGCAAAAATTATGGAATCACCGGCCTCGGAGGATGTTCATTCAGTTGTTTAATTTTGTAGGAAAAAAAACAGATCACAGACATGACACAAAACTAAAGTCATTTCAAATGGCAACTTTCTGGCTTTAAGAAACACTATAAGAAATCAGGAAAACAAATTGTGGCAGTCAGTAATGGTTACTTTTTTAGACCAACCAGAGGGAAAAAAATATGGAATCACTCAATTCTGAGGAAAAAAATTATGGAATCATGAAAAACAAAAGAACGCTCCAACACATCACTAGTATTTTGTTGCACCACCTCTGGCTTTTATAACAGCTTGCAGTCTCTGAGGCATGGACTTAATGAGTGACAAACAGTACTCTTCATCAATCTGGCTCCAACTTTCTCTGATTGCTGTTGCCAGATCAGCTTTGCAGGTTGGAGCCTTGTCATGGACCATTTTCTTCAACTTCCACCAAAGATTTTCAATTGGATTAAGATCCGGACTATTTGCAGGCCATGACATTGAAACCTATGTGTCTTTTTGCAAGGAATGTTTTCACAGTTATTGCTCTATGGCAAGATGCATTATCATCTTGAAAAATGATTTCATCATCCCCAAACATCCTTTCAATTGATGGGATAAGAAAAGTGTCCAAAGTATCAACGTAAACTTGTGCATTTATTGATGATGTAATGACAGCCATCTCCCCAGTGCCTTTACCTGATATGCAGCCCCATATCATCAATGACTGTGGAAATTTACATGTTCTCTTCAGGCAGTCATCTTTATAAATCTCATTGGAACGGCACCAAACAAAAGTTCCAGCATCATCACCTTGCCCAATGCAGATTCGAGATTCATCACTGAATATGACTTTCATCCAGTCATCCACAGTCCACGATTGCTTTTCCTTAGCCCATTGTAACATTGTTTTTTTCTGTTTAGGTTTTAATGATGGCTTTCGTTTAGCTTTTCTGTATGTAAATCCCATTTCCTTTAGGCGGTTTCTTACAGTTCGGTCACAGACGTTGACTCCAGTTTCCTCCCATTCATTCCTCATTTGTTTTGTTGTGCATTTTCAATTTTTGAGACATATTGCTTTAAGTTTTCTGTCTTGACGCTTTGATGTCTTCCTTGGTCTACCAGTATGTTTGCCTTTAACAACCTTCCCATGTTGTTTGTATTTGGTTCAGAGTTTAGACACAGCTGACTGTGAACAACCAACATCTTTTGCAACATTGCGTGATGATTTACCCTCTTTTAAGAGTTTGATAATCCTCTCCTTTGTTTCAAGTGACATCTCTCGTGTTGGAGCCATGATTCATGTCAGTCCACTTGGTGCAACAGCTCTCCAATGTGTGATCACTCCTTTTTAGATGTAGACTAATGAGCAGATCTGATTTGATGCAGGTGTTAGTTTTGGGGATGAAAATTTACAGGGTGATTCCATAATTTATTCCTCAGAATTGAGTGATTCCATATTTTTTTCCCTCTGCTTGGTCTAAAAAAGTAACCGTTACTGACTGCCACAATTATTTTTCCTGATTTCTTATAATGTTTCTTAAAGCCAGAAAGTTGCCATTTGAAATGACTTTAGTTTTGTGTCATGTCTGTGATCTGCTTTTTTCTACAAAATTAAACAACTGAATGAACATCCTCCGAGGCCGGTGATTCCATAATTTTTGCCAGGGGTTGTATTAGCATGTCGTTTACACACTAGTGGAGTAACACAACACGGTTCAGCGCACATATAAACTGCAGATTTATTGCAAACCTTAAATAATAATGTGAAATACAGATTTGTTACAGTGATTTGTTTTTAAAGTAATGATTAACCGTTGATGCAGAGTTACTATGAAATAAAAGCAACTGTGCTGAACGGAATGTGTTTAAAGCAGCCAACCTCTGACGCTTTGCACTCAGCTCAATGCAGGCCGATGCAGGCTCGACACACTGAAGTTCAAATGCAAAAAGAACCACATCCAGAATATCAAGGGTTAAGAAGGAGTGTGAGCAAAAAATAGAAAAAAAAATAGATTTTTCCTGATTTATGTTGAGTGGTGTACTGGCTTGGGAGGACTTGGCATGGTCAGGACGCTGTAATTAGATGAAGCATGGTGAGCTGTGCCTGACACTTCAGCAAATCATGAGAATGCTTTCTATTTTCTTTGAAAATATTATTTCAACATTAGACACCTTGTTTTCATTCTGGGCTGTTGGCAGATGTTCCTTGTTTTCATTTTAGGACTTTTTTTCTGATCTGAAAAGTGATCAGATTCATGACAAAATCCATAATCCAATCCAAATTGTGGGTTTTGTGATCCATTGCACCCTTAGTACACACACATTAGATGTACACAACCAGGTGTTATCTACTTGGAGTTCCACTAGGGATAGTTTTATGATTTTCTTTTGTGATATTTCTATTTGAAGACATCTTCTACAAAAAATGAAAAATGATACGCATATGTAGAAAAGAAAAAATAACCTGGAAAGTATTGTCCTGCCAAAACTAAAATTTTGGCGATGGTATTCAATTTATTTGTATAGCAGAAAGTGACAGCAAAGCTGCATCAAAATGCTTCACATGAATAAGGTCTAACCTTACCAACCCGTTTGATAAACCATTAGTGATGTATGTCATTGCTGGTTACTGGTGACAGAATTTGAGCCTTGCAGGTGAGAAATGTAGGGTTGGGTTTTAATAGCAAAATATGGTATTTTCAATTGGATTGTATTAACCCAGTGTTACCCGTTCATGTGAGAGTATATTTCAGTTCTTTTTTTGACCTACAACATACTGAGTGGCTGTGTCCCCACTTATTCGGCTGAGTTACTGAAGCCTTGTGTGCCAGCCTGTGCCCAGTGATTGCAGTAACAGTAGAGCCTTCTCATATTGTGCACAAACTTAGTGGAACAGTTTACCTGTTGAAATGTTTACAGCCAGACTCATGGATTAGTTTTTCTCTATGGTATATAATCTCTGAGGATAGTGATTAATGGGTTTTGTGTTATCATTTGTAATTTTATAGTCTTATTTATCTTTAAATTTTTTTTACAAACAATTTGTATTATAAATGTGCCTTTCTATGTTGTGTGTTGCTTTATGGTTTTAAGCCTTTAACAGATCTAAATTTGTATGGGACTTTGAATGATCTGAAAACACTTCAGGAATAATGTTATTATTATTATTATTATTATTATTACTAGTTAATAGATTTGTGCTGAACCCTAGCCTGATGTCTGTCACAATATAGACATATGGTACTTGGCTAGAGGGAAGGTTTAAGCTTTCTGGCCAAAATTCAATGTTTTGTTAAGTCTTCATATTTTGTAAGTCTTCCATACATACAGTATCCATGTACTGTACTGTATTTATACAGCAACATTTATTGAGTTTTGCCTCTGTAGTGAGCCCGAAAACAAAATGATCAAGATGTGCTTATATCCTGCATCTAAAAAGTATTCACAGCCCTTTACTTTTTCCACATTCTATGTTACAGCCTTATTCCAAAATGAAAGAAAACATTTTTTCCTCAAAATTCTACACACAATACCCCATAATGATAATGTGAAAAAAAAAAATATATATATATATATATTAGATTTTTGCAATTTTATTCAAAATAAACTCAGCTCAGGTGCATCCTGTTACCTGAGATAAATTCAGTTGAATCAACATGATTTGAAAAGGCACGCACCTGTCTACATATAAGGTCCCACAGTTGACAGTGCAGGTCAGAGCACAAACCAAGTATGAAGTCAAAGGAATTGTCTGTGAACCTCCGAGACAGTATTGTCTCAAGGCACAAATCTGGGGAAGGGTACAGAAACATTCTGCTGCGTTGAAGGTCCCCATGAGCACAGTGGCCTCCATCGTCCATAAATGAAAGGGGTTCACATCCATTAGGACTCTTCCTAGAGCTGGCCACCTGTCTAAACTGAGTGATCAGTGGAGAAGGGCCTTAGTCAGGGAGGTGACCAAGAACCCGATGGTCACTCTGTCAGACCTCCAGCACTCTTCTGTGGAGAGAGAACCTTCCAGAAGGACAACCATCTGTGCAGCAATCCACCAATCAGGCCTGTATGATAGAGTGGCCAGATGGAAGCTGCTCCTTAGTAAAAGGCACATGGCAGCCCAACTGGAGTTTGCTAAAAGACACCTGAAGGACTCTGACCATAAAAAACAAAATTCTCTGGTCTGATGAGGCAAAGATTGAACTCTTTGGCGTGAATGCCAGGTGTCATGTTTGGAGAAAACAGCCCAGAGAAAAAGCACACAGCCAAGATATCAAAGGAGTGGCTTCAGGACAACTCTGTGAATGTCCTTGAGTGGTCCAGCCAGAGCCCAGACCTGAATCTGATTGAACATCTTTGGAGAGATCTGAAAATGGCTGTGCACTGATGCTCCACAACCAACCTGATGGATCTTGAGAGGTGCTGCAAAGAGGAATGGACAAAACTGCCCAAAGATAGGTGCACCAAGCTTGTGGCATCATATTCAAGGAGATTTGAGGCTGTAATTGCTGCCAAAGGTGCATCAACAAAGTATTGAGCAAAGGGTGTGAATAGTTATATACATCTGATTTCTTTCTTTTTATTTTTAATAAATCTGCAAAATAAAAAAATAAAAAACTTTTATCATGTTGTCATTATGGGGTGTTATGAGTAGAATTTCGAGGGGGGGAAAAATGAATGTACTACATTCTGAAATAAGGCTGTACCATAACAAAATGTGGACAAAGTGAAGCGCTCTGAATACTTTCTGGATGCACTGTAGGGTAGACTTTATCAGATGACAAACTGTTCCACAACTTCCTGACCTCTTCCTCACCCTTGAAACAAACAGCAGGCAAGTGCTGTGAGGCCACAGGGTTTATGCCGACACACACTGCTCAGTAAGTTTAGCAAACTATGGAGGAAAACAACAACTCAATAATTTATGTGTTAACTGCAGAATCTTAACATACGCCCTCATATGGACAGGGAGCCCATGAAGAGAGGGCAGCACTGGGGTGATAGTTTTCTTTATCCTTGCCAGTACTAGACAAACCAGAAACTAAAATCTTAGTTATAATTGTAGAAGATACAAAAGCATGAATCAATGCCATAGACAGAATCTGTCTAATCATTGTGATGTTAGATGAAAAAGGAAGGCGCGTTTGCCAATTTCCTTCAAACTTGCTGTGTCTGTGTAGGTTGATTCCAGAGCTTCCATTACAGGGTTTGTTTTGGCAAAGATCAAGGTCAGGTCAAGCAAATGACTTCCTGTTCTCTGCCATCAGAAGTGTATCTGTATGCATTGAAAGTGTTGAACTTGTAGAGACACTCACTTATCTCAACAGCAACATTCATGTCTCTGGGTTCTCAGTCTTTGAGATCGAGATGTCTGGGAAGACTTTGTGGAGTCATGAAGTTGCTGGACATTAGTATTTGTCAATGCCAACAGGAGAATGAATGTTCAAGTCTTTACGGTCCTGGTACTAAATGTCTTAGGCAGGTATCTCACTGGGCTGCGACAGCCTGCGAACGCCATCTGCGAGAAAACTCATGCAGTTCAGCGCACGTTTCACAGCTGTTCACTGTCCCCTTGCCTCAGTCACGGGTGGCGCTCACACATCGCTTGATTTATTTATTTATTTTTTGAACAAACCAAAAAAAGCGCCGCAATGAACTCCCCTGGCTGGACTGTCAGGCAGGCACTTTGTACCCCTCACCACATCGTCTCTGCCACTCAGGACATGTGAGACAACTTGTGAGGGGTTGACACACACTTTCCCACTCCAGCAGCCTCCAGCCACCCCGCTCTGCAGCTGGCCAGGACCCACTTGATGTGCACGTGCGTAGGCAAGCTGGATACAGACAAGCTGCACAGACCGGATTTATTGTGTTTATTTATTTTTCTGAGGAAAGAAGTGGAAATTAAGTTTAATGCTCCTGGTCGGCACACATCCACCGTGCACGCACGCTGGACTGGGTGCACAAATTGCACAAACTGATTCAGCGTTTTTTTATTTTTTTGTATTTATTTTAGGTGCACACTTGCCGTGCATGCATGGGAACTGACTGGACATGTCCCGTCTGGACACAAACGAGTTGCACGGACCACATTCACGGTGTTTAACTCTACTTATTTATTTTTCAGATGTGGATTTAAGTTTTAGGTGGATTTTAGTTTAATGTGCAGGTTGGACACATCCTGTCTGGACATGGATGACCTGCACGAACTGAATTTGTTTATTTATTCTGAGGACAGAAGTGGATTTAAGTTTAAAGATCCTGGTTGGCGCATACCTGCTGTGCACACCATGCTGGACAGATGATGTTGGCACTCTGACTTCATTCTTTCATCCATTCTGCCATCCTGAGGACTGTGTGCGCTAATGTGTGGTTATCTCAGCTGTGGCACTGGCGCTGAACATCCATGAGAGTGCCACACGAGAAAGTTATCCCCTTTTTGCTTGTTTTTGCACGATGTTGCGTCTCCACCTGCTCTCCACCAGTTGTGCATCAGCGAGGTACTAGCCTTACTGTACGGTTGTGAGACTTGGAAGCTAGCCAGTGGCCTAAGGCAAAGATGGGTAGTCTTTGGTACTTGGTATCTATGATGGATTCTTAAGTACCGCTGGAATGACTTTGTCAAATGAGCAGTTACACAGATAGACTCAGATGA
The DNA here is from genome assembly GCF_902500255.1 of Thalassophryne amazonica. Taxonomy (NCBI): domain Eukaryota; kingdom Metazoa; phylum Chordata; class Actinopteri; order Batrachoidiformes; family Batrachoididae; genus Thalassophryne; species Thalassophryne amazonica. Next base: position 18,733,592 of record NC_047118.1, read on the forward strand.
GAAGCATCATCTACAATGTGAGGGAGCATCAGCTTTGACATGTGGCACTTTTCTCTGTGCATGATCCAGCAGGCAGGTGACTGAGTGTTGAGGACCCCAGTGGCTGGAGAAGGCCAAGATGTCGCCCACAGATTAATAGTTATTTTAAAGATTTGGGGATGGACTCCTTGTCTCCTTGTGTGGTTGCCATCCAAGACCCAAGGCGGTTTGGTGATTTTGTGGATGAGCGAAGCATGTTACCAGGGTATGCTCTCAGATGTCTTGACTGTTTGTTTCCCGACTCCTCCCAGGTCCTTTGGCTGGTTTCTATCAAACTTGAAATACGGATGATAGTCAACTCCAGAGTTTGTTTGTGCACCGGTCAGTCTTTCGAGTGAAAGGTCAAAATATTGATTTTTCACACCGATATCCACCCAGTTTTGCACACATACATGTGTAAGTGAGTTCTGCATTTTCCCAGGCAAATAGCAATCATTCAATCATTGGGGTCAAGATCACTGGTGTCAATTTTATTTTTTTTTACTTTGAATTGCACCAAATCTGGCTCACATACTGGGTTCGTCAATTGCTGAACAACGTCAAACTTTGCAAATATCAATAATTGGGGTCACGTCTGCCTGTGTATTTGCTGGCTTACTCCTCCCAGGTCCTTTTGCTGATTTCTACCCAACTTGGTGGTATGTCAACGAAGGTTTGCCTTGGAACTACCGTTAAAAAATTCCTTTCGGCACAGGTCAAGGAATTAAATTTTCAACCAGGCTTGGAGCAAATGTGGTCAGTTGCGGTCATCGTCACCCAAATATCAGCTTTCTGTGGCTGTTGTTGTTTTCATGCTCAGATGTACTATTGTCTAGTCTCACTAGTATGTAAATAAAAAGACAGACTGGTCAAAAATCACTCAAGGATTTTAAACTGATACAGTAGTGTTCAGAATAATAGTAGTGCTATGTGACTAAAAAGATTAATCCAGGTTTTGAGTATATTTCTTAATGTTACATGGGAAACTAGGTACCAGTAGATTCAGTAGAGTCTCACAAATCCAACAAGACCAAGCATTCATGATATGCACACTCTTAAGGCTATTAAATTGGGCTATTAGTAAAAAAAAAAAGGAGAAAATGGGGTGTTCACAATAACAGTAGTGTGGCATTCAGTCAGTGAGTTCATCAATTTTATGGAACAAACAGGTGTGAATCAGGTGTCCCCTATTTAAGGATGAAGCCAGCACCTGTTGAACATGCTTTTCTCTTTGAAAGCCTGAGGAAAATGGGACGTTCAAGACATTGTTCAGAAGTACAGCGTAGTTTGATTAAAAGTTGATTGGAGAGGGGAAAACTTAGAGGGATGCAAAAAATTATAGGCTGTTCATCTACAATGATCTCCAGTGCTGTAAAATGGACAAAAAACAGACTCATGGAAGAAAATGGAAAACAACCATCAAAATGGATAGAAGAATAACCAGAATGGCAAAGGCTCATCCATTGATCAGCTCCAGGATGATCAAAGACAGTCTGGAGTTACCTGTAAGTGCTGTGACAGTTAGAAGACGCCTGTGTGAAGCTAATTTATTTGCAAGAATCCCCCACAAAGTCCCTCTGTTAAATAAAAGACATGTGCAGAAGAGGTTACAATTTGCCAAAGAACACATCAACTGGCCTAAAGAGAAATAGAGGAATATTTTGTGGACTGATGAGAGTAAAATTGTTCTTTTTGGGTCCAAGGGCCGCAGACAGTTTGTGAGACAACCCCCAAACTCTGAATTCAAGCCACAGTTCACAGTGAAGACAGTGAAGCATGGTGGTGCAAGCATCATGATATGGGCATGTTTCTCCTACTATGGTGTTGGGCCTATATATCGCATACCAGGTATCATGGATCAGTTTGGATATGTCAAAATACTTGAAGAGGTCATGTTGCCTTATGCTGAAGAGGACATGCCCTTGAAATGGGTGTTTCAACAAGACAATGACCCCAAGCACACTAGTAAACAAGCAAAATCTTGGTTCCAAACCAACAAAATTAATGCCTCGCAGATGTGAAGAAATCATGAAAAACTGTGGTTATACAACTAAATACTAGTTTAGTGATTCACAGGATTGCTAAAAAAAGCAGTTTGAACATAATAGTTTTGAGTTTGTCGCGTCAACAGCAGATGCTACTATCATTGTGAACACCCCCTTTTCTACTTTTTTTTTTTACTAATAGTCCAAATTCATAGGCTTAAGAGTGTGCATATCATGAATGCTTGGTCTTGTTGGATTTGTGAGAATCTACTGAATCTACTGGTACCTTGTTTCCCATGTAACAATAAGAAATATATTCAAAACCTGGATTAATCTTTTTAGTCACATAGCACTACTATTATTCTGAACACTACTGTACCAAGTAAAAATGTGATATGATCAAAATAGTGCCTCCATCTGGTAGAACCAATGAACATCATCTCATAATCAACCAATTTATTATTATTAATTACTTCCTCTGTCAGGACCATTTGTATTATACAGATCCTCTTCATCGTCAATAAAGATACCACAAAGTGCACTCTTTTTCTCTGATAATATCAATTTTCACATATTTCATATGGGCTTTAGTTAAAAAAAATGTCAACAAAAACAACAGTAATTATTAATTTAGACTTTGTAGCCCAGTTTTTGACTACACACACATACCAAGTTTCTGCATGCACGAGTGGAGCCTGGTCTCCAGCAGTAGCACTCTCTGTCGGAGTTCCTCGTAATCGTATGCCCCCATCTCTTCTTGGATGGCCATCAGCACCAGCGACAGATTCCGTACCTCCTCTCGGAGACGTAAGATCATCTTGGCGTCGGCCTTATACTGTTCCAGCACTGGCAGCAGGGGGAGCAGTTGGCTCACCTTGTCTTTCAACTCCTAAAAGAATTATTGTAGAGAAACTGTTTTTTTTTTTTGTTTTGTTTTTTTTAAAAGCATTTGCATGAAGATAATATCCTGCCAAAATGTAGCAAATGGGCTACACATGTACAAATGTCTGACGATTCCCCAAGAAACATGTCTTGGTTTGCAAATACAAAGGACCATCAACAAAAAACATAATTATTTTGTTATCCATATACAAAATTTACATCGGAAATCAAGCTATCTAAATGAAACAGAGTGAGTGAGGAAGAGGCGAGTTTGTGGTTGTTCGAAGGGTAAGACGACAAGTATGTCGCTTAAAGTACATGACCATAGGCTTTTATTGTAAATGGATTCATAACGAGGCCTGCAAAATGCATTTGTTCATTTTTTTTTTTTTTTTTTTTGGAATCACAAACTGTACTGTTTGGTGGTGAACTGCAGGGAATTTTTACATTTTTTTTTTTTTTTTTTTGGTGATGTTTCTCCAGAATCTTGCCTCTATATAATGGCGGCTAAAAATGTTGAAAACTGCCAATAAGCCAGTCTATCAAGTTTACTACTTTACTCTGTACAGGTTTTCTGATAAGAGAAACTTGACCTTTCGAATTGTTGCTTGTATGAAATAACCAACACTTGGGCAGACACTATTAACTTGAATTCCTTCAACTCTTTCTATGTATCACCTGGTGCACATTTATTTTGTCCTGAAACAGGGACTCTTGTTTAGACAATTGCATGGATCCGTTCCACAAAGTATGTGAAGGAGGAAAATTCCCGAAGTGTAATTAGACCATATCAGAATTCTGATACTGTGCTAAATTTCTTCTTTGGCTTGTTTTGGCATTCATAAACCATATCAACATAATAATTATTCTTAGCTTTACGCTTCAGGTAATTAACCCTGTTTCTAAAGTCTATGAACTGGTTATAGTCAACTGGATTGTTGCTATGGTGAAATTCACACAATAATTTGTCATGTTTCATAATTAGGTCATGCATTTATTTCACCAGTCATCCATGATTCAGACCTTTGCTTCACCCTCATACTACGATGAAATAAAATAAAATAAAATAAAATGTTCAGTGTAGCTTCAAATAAGCTTTTGAACCGAGGCCATGCATCAATAACACGAGTTGTATACAACAGACCAATCCACCTCTGATAAGGCCTGTATCAGCCTCTCTTTACTATACTGCTTCAAACTCCTCATTCGAACGGTATTATGTTTATTGAACATGGGTCGCTTTATTTTACAAGTGCAAAACATCATCATATGGTTACTAACACCAACATTCAAAACACCATATTGAGAAATATTGTCACAATCTGACACCATAATCAGATCGATGATAGAAGCACTAGTTTTGGTAACATGAGTTGGAGAGTTAATGATCTGCGACAATCCAAAGAGGTCACAAAAATTACCTAAAGACCGTCTTAGGTGATTTATATTTACAGACATGGGTTTAGAAACATCTGTATTAAAGTCACCAAGAAGAACCGTTTCACAAGCAGTGGATATGTTACCATTATTGCGAGAGTCCTCAAGTGAGCCATAAAAGTCAGTCTGCTTGGGAGGTCTATAACACACCCCAACTAAGATAGGACGAGGATGAGAAGGAGGCAACAATATATCCACCCACACTGTTTCCAGATTATCTGAGTGAAGGTCAGCGCGAGGTTTCTACTTGAGATCACTGCGGATGTACGCGCAGACCCCACTGCCATGCCCATCTCTATCATTGCGGACAATGGTGAACCCGGAAAGTTCCACTTCAGTATCGGTGACAGAGCTGTCCAAACAGGTTTCGGATATGCCAATGATTGCTGCCTTGGTTTTATCCGCAAGCAGTACAAGATTGGAGATCTTCGAAACAAGACTTCTGCAATTCAGATGCAAGATGTGGATTCCTTTGTGCTTAAAGCACAAGACATCATTGACATGGTTATCACACCCAGAGATGTCGAAGTCCTGGAGGAGCTAATTACGGTTTGCAGCAGCTTATGAAAGGTAGAGAAATTCACAACATTCAAAATACATGGCTGCAATTTGACAAAAAATGTGATGTTTGTAGCAAGATTGCATCAACCTCCCTGTGGAACCCAGAAGGAAGATTTTATTTTTATTTTTTGGTGGGGGGGGGGCTTATTTAACCCTCTGGAGTCCATGGTATAATTAGCCGTTTTTCAGCACAACCTCACCTGTGTGACTTTACACTTTCTCATTCATTCTGACCTACTGTATTAACACAGTGAATCTAAAATCACACAAAAACATAAAATCCTAGTAGAAAAAAAGCTTGTTTTTTTTACTGTGAAGACCACAAACTTGTTTAATGAACCATTTTTATACCTTAAAATGTAAATATAAATTGTAAATTAAAAAAAAAATATGTACAAATGTAGCAAAAAAAACAAAGTTAAATACAACAATTTACATAAATGCATAAAATGCTTCAGGTTTTTTTTGTACAATTATTTCCAAAACAGTCAGATATCACAATAAGATTTGGAATGTAAATATAAATTGTACATTTCAAAAACATATAGTGTAGGAAATGCTAATGCTAAACTATTTACAAAACAATCAGATGTCAAAATAAGATGCAACACACATTTGTGCCACTCAAAAAACAATTCCTGTCCAACACAACACAGAGGGGCACAGGCCTGACACTTCCACGGTGTGTCACTCCTCTTGTTTTCCACCTGAAGGCACCATTGGCACCTCAGTCTGCCTTTTGTTGCTTTTTGGCGAGGATCTGTGCCTGTCACAATTGGCACAGGAACATGGTTCTGGCAACTGTTCTGTGGGACACCTGTTTTGTCTTTGCCACACAGTTGACAGACCAGCTCCACCATAAAGTCCTTGTGTGTCATGGGCTGTACTTGCTTGACACTGCTGATCTCACAATGCAAGATGAATGCATTTGTGGTTGCATTGTCAAGGAAGTGCAGCAACACTGTCCTGTACCAGCGTGCAGTTTTCTGATGGGTGGAGTAGTACTGGATGAGCTGGTCAGATAGGTCAACTCCACCCATGTTTTTATTAAAAGCCAATACTGGGGTAGGACAGGGAATGTCTTTCACCATCCAGTGTCCATCCTTCTCATCCTTCACCCTTCTCCACATTGTCTCACCCGAAAATGGATTATGGATGGTGGAGCACACAGATACCTCCCATATGTCCATCCACTTCAGAAACACCAGAGACCCCTATCTTAACCATCTTATAGATCCTCTTTCAGATTTTTTTTTTGTGAGAGCATTTGCCCTCCCTCTGGGGCATCCTCGTCTGTTCCCCCTGTATGTGCCACATGCGCCAAACTTCATGTTAACCAGGTCCATGAACAGTTTGGGACTTATGTAAAAATTGTCCATGTAAATGTGGTACCCAGTACCAAGTGAGGGTGGCTGGATCAGGTTCATGACCACATCGTATGACAGCCCGTGCTCACTTGTGGTCACAGTCTTGCCAGTGTAAATGGTGAAACTGAGTGTGTAGCCATTACTTGAAACAGGCAAAACAAAAACGTTTCATGCCCCATTTTGTTGGTTTGTCCTTCAAATATTGCGTCATTCCAGTTTTTGCCTTTGTCACCACCATCCTTTCATCCGCTTCCAGCTCCCTCCTCAGGTGGTAATAAGCCTGGCAGGCACTGAGGATGTCATCATAAAGAGGCCCGACTCGAAACAGTTTGTCACAACCTGCCGTTCCCTTTTCGCTATCATTTTCTGCATCCTCATCAGGATCACTTAGGTGGCTGTTCCAGAATATCAATCTAAATCTGTCTCTGGACATTACCTTTGCTGGAAAAGGCACAGACAAAATGTTATTTTGTTTCCAGTAGTCCTGGAGACTTGGCAGTGACACCAACGACATGTATATGAGAAGTCCAAAAAATTGGTACACATCTTCCATTTCAATGTCTGTCCAATTGTATTGTTTCTATAATTGCTGGCTATAATTGCAGCAATTTTATTGGTGTTGGTGCAAATTGTTCTAATTGTGTCAGCTGCAAAAAACAAAAGAAAAAGGCGTTTTGGACTTTGGATGGAAAGTGTATCAACCTGGACTCCTGGTGTTCTCCGAGGCTGAAATCTACCTACTGCTGTGTCCTCCTCCGTGTTCCAGCACTCAGCGCTGGGGCGTGTCTCTGCTGCGCTTCCCAACGGAGATCTGGATCTGGAAACAGAAGCGTGCACTCCGACCCTCTGTTCAACTCTCCGTGCGTACGTTGGTGGATCTGCCTGCTTTGGTTGCTCCTCCAGAACAAAAGAGGGATCATCTCTTTCAGCACCAGAATCTTTACTGTCTGTTTCAGACTCTGATGATGCGCTGTGCGCTCAGTCTTCCTTCAGTTCAAAAAATAACTGAAGCGCTTTCCACATTCATAAGACGCCTAATTTTTACAAAAAAAAAACAAAAAACCCAAACAACAACAAAACACTAACCACACACGCTTTCCACCAGTAATAAAGAGAAAGCGACCACACAATCAGACCCACGTGGCGTGGGTGGGCTGTGATCAAACACGTAGGGTTAGTGACTTCTGATTAATGGAAAATTCATGAGCCAGCCAACCAATGAGGAAGCAGTCATATTTCTTCCCACTGCTGTTGCTGCTGCATTAGAGAAGGAAATGATCCTTTTGGCTGCATGTGTGTACATAAATGCGCACTGAAGAATGACAATAATATTCATGAAAACGCATGGCGTAAAAAATACTCATAAGTCAAGTTATACTAGGCCTATTAACAACATTTTTAAAAAGTGCTATAAAGGTTGAAGTCTCCATGTTCAACACACATTTAATGGGAGCCTCAGAGTGCAGCAGATTGAGTGTTACATCCGCTTAATTAGGTCATGTGACTTTTTACGTGAGAGCGTGTCATTCGACTCCAGAGGGTTAATAATAGGTGATGCTGCAGGCTGTTATCTGCTGGGACTTTTTATGACAAGGGCATATCTAGCTTCAGGTCATGGGAGTGGGGGTTTAAGGTGGGAGATTGACTATTCTGACACCACGCCCTTCTTGGGGGGCTGAGGGGGAACTAGAAACTTTTAAAAACCTACAGCCTTTTTTCCTGCATTCTAAAGCACCAGTCACATGGCACTAATGAAGGACAACGAAACCCAAACAAAACAAGAAAAGAGAACTTTTGTTGACCTTCGGAGGCATCGTTTAACCTTCGTCCATCTTCATTCCTGCAGCTGCCACTTTGTCAGAATTTTTAAACTGTTGAAAAATTTGAAGGACAACCTAAATTCATCCGTATTTCATTTTGCTTTCATTCTTGATGGTTTCTTATCATTTGCTTAGTTTTCATGACGTTAGCGTTTCATTTGACTCTCGTCCAACTTTGTTCAACCTCCCAAGTCCAACGTATTGAACGAAGGTGGACGATATCTGAACAAATCGGCGAGCTGAACGAAATATCCTTGTATTGCTAATGAATCTTCCATGTTTGGGATGAAAAAGCAACATTTTCATACAGAAACAATAGCAGTAAGAATGTTTTGGGAGCGTGATGGGAAACATGCACGATCTACCGTCGTCTACCTTTTCTCTATGATTTTTGACATTTTACAACCCCTGGCAATAATTATGGAATCACCGTCCTCAGAGAATGTTCATTCAGTTGTTTAATTTTGTAGAAAAAAAGCAGATCACAGACATGACACAAAACTAAAGTCATTTCAAATGGCAACTTTCTGGCTTTAAGAAACAGTATAAGAAATCAGGAAAAAAAAAATTGTGGCAGTCAGTAACGGTTACTTTTTTAGACCAAGCAGAGGGAAAAAAAAATATGGACTCACTCAATTCTGAGGAATAAATTATGGAATCACCCTGTAAATTTTCATCCCTAAAACTAACACCTGCATCAAATCAGATGTGCTCGTTAGTCTGCATCTAAAAAGGAGTGATCACACCTTGGAGAGCTGTTGCACCAAGTGGACTGACATGAATCATGGCTCCAACACGAGAGATGTCAATTGAAACAAAGGAGAGGATTATCAAACTCTTAAAAGAGGGTAAATCATCACGCAATATTGCAAAAGATGTTGGTTGTTCACAGTCAGCTGTGTCTAAACTCTGGACCAAATACAATCAACATGGGAAGGTTGTTAAAGGCAAACATACTGGTAGACCAAAGAAGACATCATATTTTTTTTTTTCCCTCTGCTTGGTCTAAAAAAGTAACCATTACTGACTACCACAATTTTTTTTCCTGATTTCTTATAGTGTTTCTTAAAGCCAGACAGTTGCCATTTGAAATGACTTTAGTTTTGTGTCATATCTGTGATCTGCTTTTTTTCTACAAAATTAAACAACTGAATGAACATCCACCGAGGCCGGTGATTCCATAATTTTTGCCAGGGGTTGTATCCTTTTGTCAAGTTTTCCTCATGTGACTGGTGCATAAGGCAATCTGGGAAGCTGAGGCTCTATTCATTATTTTTAATGCACACTTTGTATTGTAAGCACTGGAAATATAATTTTGAATACAGCACCTTTCATTAATTTGCATTTTTTTAATGTAAGACCTTTCCCATATTTTATCACACCTTCAGTCAACGGCCTGGGGGCGGGGCATATTTGGCACTGTATGGGATTGCCATCTTGGAAGCTCTGGATTAAGGATGACAATATTAGCAGGTGACAAGTTGTAAAATTTGCAAATTGCTTGACTGTGATGAATATAAAAGAACCGAACTTGAGGCTACATGTAAAGGTTGATCCCATTTATGTTGCTGCTGCTTGTCTGTTGCAACACTTTACTTTCATTGCAGCCAAAGGCATTTCAGAGCAGCTTTGTTTTGGGTGAATAAATCTTCACCCACAGTCAGCGCATCATACTGCTGGGTATAGAAGTTGTGCCGTGACTCACTGTGCATTTAGAAGTGAAAAAAGAACAAAGGCTCCATAGGTAGGAGTGCAGGAAGCAGCGGGAGAACCGGGCCGCCTGCTTCGAAAGCAGAAAGCTCAAGAGAGAAATAGGTGTATCAATAAAATGCGGCCACCGCAGGAGGGGCTGTTTCCTCCTTGTTAAGGTTTATCGTAAATCTGGTGATGGAGCAGCTCTCAGCCCCATGGCGCTGCATCATAAATCTCATTTTCCCCTTTTCAAGCCACAAAAATTTGGTGTCGTTAATCTCCCACATTCTGCCATTGGCAACTTTGAGCTCCATGCATTCATCAGCCAACCTGCTCTGGTCAAATCCTGCTTTTTAAAGACTTTCTCTTTATTGGATTGCGGATTTGCATTCAGATAAGTCACGGAATATAACGCTCGCCATTTGGTGCGATTTAGTCACCTCGGGCTTTGCTGATGAATTGGCTAATTTCATAAACATCTTCATTACCGCCACTGGAATGAGTTTCATAAAATACACTGAAAGCAAAACAGCCATTCGCGCTCACCGCCTGCCGAGGCAGCCTCCGCTCAGTAATGCATGGTTAGCATTTATCAAAGTATCTTTTAATCAAACTATTTTATGGACCATCTAAAATCTGTGAAAGTGTGAGAAATATGGAGAAAGCCTGGGTGAGGCAGCATGCTGACAAGAAGACAAAAAACCCTCACTGATAATGGCAACAGAGACTTAGCTGGTGCAGAGATAAAGCTGAGATAAATGTGAATACATACGTCTGTTATCTGAGAGGACCAGTGTTGCCACAGTTACTTTGAAAAAGTAACTTAGTTACTTTACTGATTACTCAATTGTAAAAGTAACTTAGTTACTTTACTGATTACTCAATTGTAAAAGTAACTAAGTTAGATTACTAGTTACTTTTTTAGTTACTTTTCCCAGCTGCCGACAACAACCCTCTGCCACCTCAACATGACATTGATACCTGTTTTGCCAAAACTCACTTTATAGTCACCCTTTCTTGACTTCAATGAAAATAAATACTTGTTTTATAAAAAGTAAAATAAAGACCTCTTTCTTGACCTCATATTTAACTGTTGACAGCACTGTAACAGTAAAACTTGCAATTTCGAGCCTACATTGTTTATAAAGGTAACTATTAAATTCTAACATTTTTCTAACATTTAAATTCTCTCTAAACATTTTACTTGTCGAAATTATTATTATTTTAAGCAATATTAGTTGTAGTAAAAAACGGCTTCAAAATTGCACCTTTAATCTAGGGGTGTTGTGGGGGAGGGGGCACATCCTTGCCCCACGCCCCCATCCCATCTGGATTCGCCCCTGCTTTGGCGTTTGAGCACAAAGAATGGATAACATTTATTTATGCAGAAAACAGGACCAGATTTACAGGTAAGAAAGTTTTATTGCGTTTTCACATCATGTGGTCCTCAGAAAGAGAGTTTAGGTGCATTTGAGTGGAAAATAGTGTTAGTTGTTGACGCGTCGCGGAGGATCAGCTGTTTTTAACGACCAGATACGGAGCGGCTCAGCTCAGAATTCTAAATAAAGGAGGAAAAAAAGTATAAAAATGTCTTTGTAAAGCTCAGTGCAGGTGTGCTGATCACCGCACTTTAAGAAGTGAGGACGAGTCGAGCAGCTGCAAAAAACCGCGGATTAAAAGCTCACAGCTCGCTTAAAGTGGGCAGTTCAGTCGAACCCCGACCTCCTGCCCACAGACCAAGTTTAATGCTGTTATCGACCCAGAATGAAAAATAATAGTAACGCACAGTGACATGAAGAAGTAACTTTAATCTGATTACTGATTTGGAAAGATTAACGCGTTAGATTACTCGTTACTAAAAAAAGTGGTCAGATTAGAGTAACGCGTTACTAAGTAACGCGTGTAACGCGTTACGCGTTACGCGTTACTAAGTAACGCGTAACGCGTTACCGGCATCACTGGAGAGGAGACATCAGAATGTTAAGTGTATGAGCTGAAAGAAGGTTGGATCCAGAGGGGTGAGAAAAGAACTACTAGGAAAAACACTATTTTCCAGGGCCTGTATCCATGAAGCAGCCTAAGGCTAAAAATAGCTCCTAGTGATGTTATTCTAAGAAAAATATTAGAATTCCTTGAATTTTTAGACATTTCTCAGAATTTTCCCTTGGTAAGATGAAAGTTGTCCGCAAAGCACCTTAGGCCTTAAGAGAGCTCCTAAGGTGCCAAAGAATAGTGAGGAGGACCTTTAAGAAGCTTAAGAGTGTCTTAAGCAGACAAGCTGGTGGAAAAGACACAGAGGAAGGAGAGACACTTGTTATATGTAGAATGACAGTGAGTCAGTAACACGCTACCAGCTTTATCTATGTAATTATTTTATGTTAATTTACTTAATACTTACTTAATAAATTGTTTAGGTGGTTATCATATTTACATATTAATATTGTCGTTAGTATTATTATTATTATTATTAGTAGTAGTAGTATTTCATTTTATTTTATTATTACTTCCATTTTGTTATTTGATTTTTAAATGGACCACAATGGAAATAAGTGTTTTCACTTTCTTGTGTCATGCATATAATTTTAACGTATTTACAATTATATTATGTACTTACATTGAACTTATTAATAAACTCACACACCCATGCGTACTTTTATTATGTAGATAATCAGCATGTGAATGAGATATGTTCAGACATCTTCAAGCTGTGTAACAATTCATTTTGTGGTGAACTGCATGGAATAATTTTGTCTTTTTGGCACTCTGTCGCTAGGAGGCGCTCTTATTTTTCAGATAAAACAACACAAACAATGAAGGGACGGCATCAAACACCATACACGTTTCACTTATGGTGACAACATGGTGACACTTACTTCACTAAACCAATTGAACTACAAAAACACAACAAATCAATAACACTAACAGTACTGTTAAACTAACATGAACCACAATAACAACATTTAAAACCCCAAAACCCAGAACTCCTATAATGCACTGCAGCACAACAATTTACAGGTTTAGTGACCGGCCCGGCAATCGCTCCAATTTCATTTTGTTGAATATCATCATCATGACATTAAATTATTTTCATGATTATGCACTTTCTTAATGCAGTTCAGGTTATATGATCGGTTGATTTTACTGCTCATTCATATGTAGGAGAGAAGAGCGCATTTATTTTTTTTAATTTCCCCTTCCCTTTCTGTGGCAACCAATCACAGCTCTTACAGGACCATGCAATGGGGTCATCCCCACCTCATCACTAAGATAGGAGTTTCTGTCAAGTCCTTGCCTAGAGTTGCTCTCACACACCTCTTGGGTCTCTCTGAGGCTGGGAGCCCTTGCCAGGATATTTTAGGCTAAGTTAGGAGATCTTTGAGAGGGCGTTGAGATGCACCGAACATACGGGCCCAGGACTACAACACCACAAACCTTCCTTGGACCAGAAGATTAGTAATTCAGGACAATGTGAATTTTCTCCCTGTGTGTGAAGTCTCTCTGTGCACGACTCAGTAAGTCAGAGGTAGTTTTGGGATTGGATTTGTTACTGTGTTTATATGGCAATCTACGGAGAATGTTATTGTCTGTGAAAAGAGATTGCAATGCATCCGTCAGCACCCACTGGTACATTCACAATTACAGACACACATGCACATATCACTGTTAATGGAAGTGACAATCAACCAATTACCTGAAAGCCCTTTGGACTGAGACTGCGGGGATTTTCAGAGGCCACCCTCAGCTTCCCATCCACCACCTTCATCAGGCTCTCCGTGTTCCTCACGTACTGCAGATCTCTGTACGTCCGCAGGTCCAGCACCTCCATTGACTGACTAATGTTCTGAACCTGTCTCACACACACACACGCGCGCGTGCAATGTTGGAATTTCATTCCAGATACAGTCGCCAACAATTCAGTAACTAATCAGAAAGGCACTTGATAGAGTGCATATCAGTGCCTGTACTTCACAGTCTAATTTAAACTGGAGATCTGTGATTAATCTCACAAAATGACATATCAATGGTAGTAAATCATTTGTGATGAAATACCTGATTGTACAAAGTCATTAACCTCTATATTGAAGAACCCAACAGATGTGTTTTTATCTAATTGACAAATATGATGTTTAAAAACAGTCCAATAATTTCCTCCTGAAAATGTCGAACTGGAATTATTTTTACTTCATGTACATCTATCTATAAAGCTTCACTGAAATCTATAACCCAAGTGCTGCTCTAATAAAAACTGTATCACGAAGTGACACATTTGTTATTGTTTGTGATATCTGGTTCTGTGTGACCTTGACATTTCTGTCCTGTCCAAAACTGAAATACTTTGTCTTTGACTAACACACAACCCTTCCACCATGTTTAATCCACATGGGCTCCAAACTGTCATTGATGACCTTGAATTTAACTGTACGTGCTCAGTGGTCATGTGGCAGATAGAAAGGTGATCTATGACTTTACAGTTCATTAGGATAGCCATTTCAAATATCCCCTTTATGCATGCACTGGACTATTTTTTTTAACTTGGACTGTGACCTTCTAAAAAATCAAATCATGTTGTCCTTGGCTGGCCCTCAATCATTCCATCACGTTTGACGAAAGCTGACAACTTCATTGAGATGGAATAAACCTGAATTTTGCATTGGGATTAATATTGTTCCCTGCAATAAGCAGGGCAAACACAGGCATAATGGAGTCAGTCAATGTCAGTGAATCAGTGGGTGAGTCAGTGGGTCCACAAAGATTCCATCAATAACTCCATAATAAGCACAGCATGTTTACCTTTGAAATTTTGATTTGTGATAGATGCGGGTGAGAACTATCAAACTTCTTAATTTGGACCATGATGGCATCTTTTAGCAATTATTTTATTTGGAATGAAGGATGGCACAGTGGGACATGTCTTTGTAATTTCAGACAGGCACATGTAAAGTTGACTTTTGGATTGCATGTGAATGACAGAAACGCGATAAAACATGGATTTCCAAGTGAATTTTAATATTGTTGGCCAAAATAAAACTTTTGAGGAATGGAAAGAGGAGGAGAGCAGACAAGAAGAACAGCAAAAGCAACGGCGTAAAGATTTAACATCGGACAAACTGAACATATGAATATATATACGAGGTCTGTTAGAAAACTATCCGACCTTTTTATTTTTTGCAAAAACTATATGGATTTGAA